>NC_047046.1:4341975-4609475 GCF_011762595.2 Tursiops truncatus | reverse complement strand
TGAAGTGCACGACGATGAGGCTTCCTTCCCTGGGCGCCCACCCTGTTCCGGGCGTGGATTCATCTAATGTTCACAGCCATGGTCTCAGGCCAGCGTTACTATTAGATTCCCTTTATCCTCACATCTTCCATGGTGGGTCCGACCCTCCCTTCCAGCAGAGAGGATGGAGCCCAGGGAAGGTATATAACCTGCTGTGAGCTTTCTAAGCTCAGCTTAGCAGAGAGGCTAACCGGGCACCCTTGGGTCATCCCACAATTGCTGTGTACTTCAGCAATCTGATCTGTAAAATGGCAGGAACTTGTTCCTATCCTATGGGATCACGGTCAGGAATACTTGAGTTCACTTTGGTTAAGCATTTAAGGAAATAGCAGGTGGGTAGGGCGTGTTTTCTGAGACTAGTTATGGTTATGATGATGGCCCTGGGTGGTGGGAAAGGTTCACAGGTGCTGTTGAGCTCACCGCCCTGCCCCCGCGATGGAAGGCCCTATCCCAGCAGGTTTTGCTGACCCCATAAGGCCGCTCCCGGATCTCCCACACACCCAGCTGTTCATGGGAACGATGTGGATGTCGTCTTTGATCTTCTCTCTCTCTCCTCGCTTCTCTATCTGATCATGAAGTCTAGTCAATTCCACCTCCTAGCCGTGTTTCTCTCATCACCACGCTCGCGGCCCTAACGTTAATCCAGGCTTCACTGTTTGTCACCTGGCCTATTACAATGGCCCCAGAGAACGGGAAGGGGCTTTCGGTCCATTTCAAACTGGAACGTGACTGCACCATTGCCCTGTGTAAGATGGGCTGCGTGACTTCACTGCTGTTAGGACAAAATCCGGATTTCATGTGAGCCTCTGGGATCTAGCCCCACTACGCTTCCAGATTCCATTAGTCTAAGGCCATTTTCCCTCCCGAACGTGTGTGCCGTGTGCTCCCAGATCAGTCTAACGGTACTCGGCACTGCTGAGGTTCATTTTTGTCTTCCCCTCTGTGAAGGTGGGTGCCTGTCCTGTTCACCCCTCTCTCCTCAGCAACCCAGATGCCTGACACGTGGTGTGTGGCCCAACACCAGTGGGAAAGATGGATAAATGCAAGATTCCAGAGCCCATGCTATTTCCTCTACGCTGCATTAAATTTCTAGCTGATCCAATGAATATGTCTGTGGTTTTAAAACAATCTATCAAAGCATTTCAGTTTGGAGGCTAAAAATATCAGTTTACCAGATTCAGCTGACTGGTATTAATTTAACCGATTGATGAGTTCGTTCAAGAGCTCATTTGGTTTTTTGCCAGATAGTTATATAACTTTTTATATAACGGTCTTTACTAAATCTAGAAAAATCACAAACTAAAAATATATTTTTCTCTATCAGGGGATCAAATATAGATTTGGCTACAGTAATATCCTCCAGGAGAACTATGCTAAGAAGAAAGTGGATCATATGTTTAATAATTCCCTTTAAAATTGGACCCCTATAGGGAAAGGTTGGGAAGATTCTGCACCAGAAGATAAAGAATGAAAACCTCTGGGGGTGGAATTGTGAGAAAAGAAATGATTTCGTATTTTCATTAAAAATATTTCAGTGTGAAGATATTTAAAAAGATAAAAAATTTATGGCTAGTTTATAATATTAGTAAAATATTTTCTAAAACATTGAATGGGAAAAAGGACACAAAATTATCAGCAAATAGAAGAGAAAAATTTGGGGGTCTTCCCTGGTGGTCCAGTGGTTAAGACTCCCAGCTTCCCCTGCAGGGGGCATGGGTTCAATCCCTGGTCAGGGAACTAAGATCCCACATGCCATGCAGTATGGCCAAAAAGGAAAAATAAAAATAAAAAGAGAGAGAGAGAGAGAGAATTTTATAATTATCTTAATAGATGGAGAAAAATCTGACAAATTTATGCACGTCCATGACGTAAAAAGGAAACATGTAAAACCCTAAATAGGAGGAAAGTATACTGACCTGTGATAGAATGTCCACAAAATATAACCTACAGCAGGTCATACCTAATGGCAAAATATTGAAAGCTATCTTTCTGTGTCTGAAAATGAGACAAAGGTGCCCGGTATGACCACTTGTATTAACCATTGTGCAGAAGTCCTAGCCAATCTAATGAATAAATAAAAAGAAAAAAATATATTTAAGATTGAAGAAATGAAACTGTTATTATTTGCAGATGACATGATTGTATATGCAGAATAGCTAAAAGAATATAGAGATTTTAAAAAATCAATAAGTAGGGGCTTCCCTCGTGGCGCAGTGGTCAAGAATCCGCCTGCCAATGCAGGGGACACGGGTTCGAGTCCTGGTCCGGGAAGATCCCACATGCCGCGGAGCAACTAAGCCCATGCGCCACAACTACTGAGCCTGCGCTCTAGAGCCTGTGAGACACAACTACTAAGCCCATGTGCCACAACTACTGAAGCCCACACGCCTAGAGCCCGTGCTCCACAACAGGAGAAGCCACCAAAGTGAGAAGCCCGCACACTGCAATGAAGAGTAGTCCCTGCTCACCACAACTAGAGAAAGCCCGTGGGCAGCAATGAAGACCCAACACAGCCAAAAAGAAAGAAAATCAATAAGTAAATTTAGTCAGGTAACTTGCATACCAAATCAATATAAAAAAATCAATCATGTTTTTGTATCACAGTAACAGACACTTAGAAAATAAAATTAAATGTTTCCATTTAAAATAGAATAAAGAGAGAAGATAATGAAGACAAAATCTAATGAAAGATATTCAAGACTTCTACGATGGAAATTATAAAGCATCATTCAGATAAATTAAAGAAGGGATGTCCAATGGGATATACCATGGTTCATGGATTGAAGTCTTAATATTGTAAACATGTTAATGCAGTTATATATAATGTCAGTCAAAATCCCAGAGGGTATTTAACCAGCTGATCCTAAAATTTATGTAAGGGGACTTCCCTGGTGGCACAGTGGATAAGACTCTGCACTCCCAGTGCAAGGGGCCCAGGTTTGATCCCTGGTCAGGGAACTAGATTCCACATGCATGCTGCAATTAAGAGTTCACATACTGCAACTGAAGAGCTCACCTGCTGCAACTAAGGAGCTGGTGCAACCAAATAAATAAATAAATAATTTTTTAATTAAAAGAAAATTATGTGAAACTACAAGGAACCTGGAATAGGCAAGAAAATCTTTAAGAAAACAGGTGACTTTGGAGAAACTACTCTATCAGAGTTAATAAAATGCTTTACTTATTGCATCAGAACAGTATTGGTGCGGGGAAAGATGAACAGACCAATGCAACAGAATAGAGCTCCTGGAAACACATCTGCACCTTTAGGGACCCTTGACTGGTGGCAAACGTGACCCTGCAGTGTGGTGGGAAAAGGGACTCTTTTCAGTAAATGGTGTTGGGTTCTTCAGATAGCATCTAGAAAAAAAATCATGATCATTCCCTCACACCATATACAAAAATCAGTTTCATGTGAATTGTAGAGCTGTAGGCAAAAGGTAAGACACAGGATTTCTGTAAGAAAACCTGCTGTTTGTATAAGCAAAGATTTCTTAAGCCAGACGTAATAAGCAATCCACACAAGCACTGATGATTTAGACGACGTGAAAACTGGGAACTTCTAGTTATTAAAAGACCACATTCAGAACGTGGAAAGTTGAACCACAGAGTGAGAGAAAATATTTGCACATATCAAATCAACCAAAGGCTCATATCTGAGGCATATAAGATTTCTACAAATCACTAAGCAAAAGACATTTAAAACCTATTAGAAAAATGGCAGAATTCTTAAAAAGGCACTTTTGTTTTTGTTTCTTTTTTTCTTTTTGTTTGTTTGTTTTGTTGTTGTTGTTTTCTTTTTTATTTTTTGTTGTTATTTGAAAAGGCACTTTTAAATATTGGGGAGTGGGTGGTTGATATCCACAATCAAAAAATATATCAAAATGTTGACGTACAAGTTAAAACCTATCCACATAGCTGAAGATTTGAAAGCCAGACAAATATTCAGTATTGGTGAGGATTCTGAGTAACGGGTTTTCTCATATTCTATTGGTGGAAATCAAAACTAGTCCAAGCATTGTAGGAAACCATTTGGTGTTATCTAAATGAAACATATTTATAACCTCTAACCCAGCAATTTCACATGTGCACCAAAACACATGTACAAGAATGCTATTAGGGGCTTCCCTGGTGGCGCAGTGGTTGAGAGTCCGCCTGCCGATGCAGGGGACACGGGTTCGTGCCCCGGTCCGGGAAGATCCCACATGCCGCGGAGCGGCTGGGCCCGTGAGCCACGGCCGCTGAGCCTGCGCGTCCGGAGCCTGTGCTCCGCAACGGGAGAGGCCACAACAGTGAGAGGCCCGCGTGCCGCAAAAAAAAAAAAAAAAGAATGTTATTAGCAGGATGATTAAAATATCCCCAAACCAGACAAACCCAAATGCTCAGTATAATGGGTTAAAATACATTTTGGTATATTTCAAATATACCAAAGATAAAAGGCGCTGAGTATAAATACATCATGTACAAAGTGAAAATGGACACACCACTGATATACTCTGAAGAGGGACGGCTCTTACCGAATGAATTCGGAATGAAAGAAGCCAGGCAGTAAAAGAACATATACTGTGATGATTCCATCTATGAAAAGTTCAAAACAGATAGAATTGACCTAGGGTGTTGGGATGTGGGACCTGGGGCAGTGATTGTGGGTAGAAGGACCAGGAAGGCAAACCACAGGGAACTTGGAGACATTTCTAATGTTTTATTTGTTGACCCAGGTGAAGGTTGTACATCGGTGTTCCCTATGTAATAATTCATCAAGCTCTTCTCTTCTGATTTGTGTACTTTGAAGATCAGTTACAGTTTAATTTTAAAAACTTTCAAAAATTGTATTGCAGGTGTCCAATTTTAAGTGAAAAATCTTGGACCACACCGTGTAATTTATTCAGTGCTTTGTATCTTGCGACTACTCCGTAAACACTGATGAATTTGCATTAGTTACTGGGAATATCATTATGGTGAGTATTATTTTCCCAGAATGTACGTGAGAGGAAAGAAGTCTCACATCACATCTCAAATAGCGTGAGCCCCTCTCTTTCTGGAGCCCTAGCGGGCAGGCATTCTCTCGTCTACGGAATTGGCATTGTGTTTCTCCTGGTCCCTCAGAACAATGGATGAGGGAGAAGTTGGATCAGGGTAGATATTTTGCTGCAAGCAGAGAGTATTTATAATTATGCTGATTTATCCTTTAGTTCCTTTTCCCTGAAGAGATTCTGATCCACGAAGACGAGATGGCTAACGACCAAATAGATGGGAGGAATAGCACTTTGCTATTGACCCTGAAAAATGCAGGAACACTGGGTTAAAATTATGGATTGAATGTGCTTTAAAGGACTAGATGTGTCTCATTTATTTAGACTCCCAGCATGCTTCATCTTTATAAGATTAGTAAGAGCCATGAGACCCTCCACAGTTGAACTCCTGATTCACATAATTGATTCTGCATCGATAAATATATTCCATTACCCTGGACCAAAAATGGGCAGCCCTTCTCAATTCTTTTGCAGGAAAACATTCTCTTGCTTTATTGGGGGGCGGCAGTGGGGGGAAAGATGATATTTATATAGAAGACTGATCAGCATTAGAATAAAATATTTATCTAATAGTCTGAGCTCTCTCTTTGGAAGAGACTTCTCCATTAGCCAAAAAAGTGTGTACATATCAGATTGTCTTAAAGAGATTCACGCACAGCTGTTAGAATTAACTTCTGTTAAGGGTGAACAGTATAGTGAAGAGTGGAGATGATATATGCAAACGATTTCCCATTATAAATACAGATTATTTTTTCTTTCCATAAACTACGGCTGTCACAATAAAAATGATCCACTCTGGTGGGAAGAAAGAAGTGGCAATTGGGAAGCAGAAGGAAGGCATTGATGTTTCGCTTCATCAAATTACGTGCCTTTTTATCTTCTATATAAATGGTATTGTATTTAGTAGCTTTGCATATTTAATTTATTTCCCCAGACTGCGTACAATTTTCCTTGTGCTGAACCAGCTTCCTAAGGCCCAGGGGAAAACCCTGCATCTCGGATTCGTCCTCAAATGTGTTTGGTGTGAAGTGCTGGAAAGCCTGCCCATCCTCACCTGGATACCCTGACTCTCACTGTCCGTCTCCATGTGGACACTTCCTGTCACTCTCGCCACCCAGGTCACTCCACAGGGTTTCGTTCATGTTGAAAGAATGATGCAGGTCATTACGGCTGCAGCCTCACTTACTCAAGGTCCCTCTTTTGAGCAAAGCTGCAATAAAACCTACATGCCGTGTCCCTGAGAATACTTGCACGCCGCCAGCACTCATGTGGACACTGAAATGAGGGTGAATTATTAGGGTTTTTTTTTTTATTTAAAAAAAATGCTCTTTAATTGTGGTCAAAGTCACATGATATAAAACATACTATTTTAACCATATTTAACTGTACATTTCAGTGGCACTAAGTACATTCACATTGTTGTGCAACTCTCACCATCATCCGTCTCCTGAACTCTTCACCCCCCTAAATTGAAACTCTGTCCCCGCTAAACTCTAACTCCCCATTCCCACTCCCCCCCAGCCCCTGCCCCCTGGCATCCACCAATGTACTTTCTGACTCTATGAATTTGGCTGTTCTAGGGACCTCGGAGAGTGTCACATAGATGTGGTTCAAGAATGATCTCACAAATGATCAGTCCTGCACTCTTGTTAGGAAGCTACTGGACTAAGGTTTCCGCCCAAACAAGGGAGTAAAGCAAGAAAGAGAAACACGCAGGAAATGGGGGTGTCAGCACAGGAGAGGGTCCTGAGGATCCCTGGGGTGAGGGGAGACCCAAGCGGCTGTGACCAGGCCTAAGGGCACCCAGGCCACACAAGGCAGGTCAGCAGGTGCCGGAGGCTCTTTCTGGAAGATGATGGTTAGGCTCGTGGTCAGTTTCCTGCTCTGTAAAATGGGTCTAATGTAATGAACTCCCACGGAGTTGTGAGGAGTGAAGACATCGTGTGTAATTGCCAGTCTTGCCCCCTCCCCACTTTCTCTAAGAAACATTTTATTTTACATGTAAAATTTCCAATAAAGATTTCCCAAAAGAGAACTCCAGAAAGCTCTCTTTCCTAAGTAGAATAGGACTTTACTTTTCCTCCAGCAGGGTGAAAAGTTAATGAATGACACAATTTAAAAATTGTCTTATTTTAGTAAAGACATCATATACATAAGAAACCACTATAACTCACATCCATATTCTGAAATAAAACAATTTCAACGGCTTGTAATTGGTTTAAATGGTAACGTTTGTGGAAAGCATGATATCAGGGAGTATTAAAAAGGCAGGTGGCCAGCTCTCTCTTTATTAAAAGGCCATGGAAGAAACATACATTATCCCAATTCAAAAGAACCTCAAAAATGTCTTCCCTTGACATTCAGCTTCAGATGATTTAAAATTTACCTCCTATAGCCTGTCCTACTTTTGTATTCTTAGCCGCAGATAAAATAGTGGCTTTCATTGTTAGGCAAACAGCTTTGAGGACCCAGGGTTCAGTCCTGTAGCTATTCTCATGCTTTACTCTACATGTTATCTTTCTTTGTAATCCTATTATGGAAAGAAGAAATGTCTCACAACTTTGATTTAATCTCCAATTCCAAGTTGCAAGCTTTGTTCCAGTGATCAAACATACCTCATACCCCTGCCATGGCAGATATGAAAGCTCACATACGTGTGTTTCCGTGTGTGTGTTTATATCACACAAAACACATCATCATTTTGAAGTCGTCACATATGAACATGAGGGAGGGAGGGAGGACTGCAAAGTGCCCTGTGGTTCTCATCTAAAAGGTATGACGTTTATTTTTAGCAAAATTTCCCTGAGCGTTTTCAGGCAAGCCCTTGATAGGCAAAGGGGGTCAGAGATAAACTAAGACACAGCCCCTGCCCTGGAATTTCTTTCGTTCTAGGAGAAGGACACAGTGCACATAGAAACAGCTGCTGTCCAAGGTAGACGCAGGTCAGGAGGGGGATGAGATGCAGGTGTAGGGCCACAGATTCTCTGGGGTGGGAGCCTTGCCCACAAGACATGGGAATGACCAGGGTATCTGGGGACGGTGATGTCTGAATCAGGTCTTGAAGGATGTTTGTGTCAAGAGGAAAGGAAGAGCATTCCTGGTAATAGACAACACAATGGACCAAAACTCTGTTTTGGTGAGATGACTTACGTTCTGAGTATTTAAAATCAGGAAGTGAGATGTTTGAATGAAAAGAATACTTCAGATAAAGGTAAATTGCTGCAGTCACTATGGAAAACAATATGAAGTTTCCTCAAAAAACTAAAGATAAAGTTACCATATGATCCAGCAATCCCACTCCTGGGCATAGATCCAGAAAAGACGAAAACTCTAATTCAAAAAGATACATGCACCCCAAAGTTCACAGCAGCACTATTTACAATAGCCAAGATATGGAAGCAACCTAAGGGCCCATCAACAGATGAATGGATAAAGAAGGTGTGGTATAAGTACATACACAATGGAATATACACATATGTATGGATACACACACACACACACACAATGAATATTACTTAGCCATAAAAAAGAATAAAATAATGCCATTTGCAGCAACAGGGGTGGACCTAGAGATGATCATACTAAGTGAAGCAAGTCAGACAGAGAAAGACAAATAGTACATGATATCACTGATATGTGGAATCTAAAAAATAATACAAATGAATCTATTTACAAAGCAGAGACTCATAGACACAGAAAACCAGAAAACAAACTTATGGTTACCAAAGGGGAAAGGGCAGGGAGGGAAAAATTAGGAGTAAGGGATTAAGAGATACACACTACTATATATAAAATAGATAAGCAGGACTTCCCTGGTGGCACAGTGGTTAAGAATCCACCTGCCAATGCAGGGGACACAGGTTTGATCCCTGGTTCGGGAAGATCGCACATGCCAAGGAGCAGCTAAGCCTGTGCCCCACAACTACTGAGCCTGTGCTCTAGAGCCCATGAGCCACAACTACTGAGCCCATGCACCGCAAGTACTGAAGCCCACGTACTATAGGACCCACGTGCTGCAACTACTGAGCCTGCGTGTTGCAACTACTGAAGCCTGTGCACCTAGAGCCCATGCTCTGCGACAAGAGAAGACACTGCAGTAAGAAGCCTGCGCACCGCAACGAAGAGCAGCCTCTGCTCACCGCAACTAGAGAAAGCCCGCGCACAGCAATGAAGACCCAACGCAGCCGAAGAAAATAAATAAATTAAAAAAAAATTTTTTAATAAAACAGATAAGCAAGAAGGATTTACTATATAACGCACAGAATAATATTCAGTATCTTGTAATAACATATAATGGAAAATAATCTGAAAATATATATATAACTGAATCACTTTGCTATACACCTGAAACTAAGGCAATATTGTAAATCAACTATATATCAATTTTCAAAAGGATCCATCAGGATTAGGGAGAAGAGAGAGTAACTCTGAGCTGATCTGAGCCCCCAAAGAAGACTGAATTCGGAACAGATACAAAGTGAGGGGGTCAGTCCTAGCCTAGGCTTGCAATTCAACCATAACTCTCATTTATTCAGGATTCAGGAAATAGTCAGCAAAGATGGTTTTTCAGATACTTACCAGTTTGTGTTCAACTATACATGAGCAGCTTGAAGGTTTTAGAATAAATTACACACAGCATGGATAGGTCATAAACAGGGTTGAGAGGATAGTACTAGAAACAGAGAGTTAGGGCATGGTGACATATATGTAGATGAAAAATGCCTATTTTCAAAATATCACAACGTATATTACAAGGATATGTGAGTTTTTCTAGACAAATATCAAACATGCTAGGGTGGTGCCTTTGACTAAAAAATGAATGGAATTAAATAATTAAGGTAAAAAAGAAAGAGTGAGGAAATGGACATTTCATGACCCAGTGATGATAATGTGATACAAATCAAGTAGTATGGTCAACTCAACCCTGTACCCTGAGGACATTTTTTAAGCAATAAAAAAATTAATTTATTTTAAAAGAAAATTCCACAAACTGATGAGTGTAAACATGCATCTGAGTCTCTAATTAGATGATTTCTGTTTACAGGGTCAAGTTTAACTGGGCCTAGAAGCCCATAGATTCTGAAGAACTCAGTCTTTTTTGGGATTGAATAGAAAGTATGATGAGACATGGAGTCTCCAGTCCATATGCCCACAGGAGCCACTATGGAGAACAGCATGGAGGTTCCTCATAAAACGAAAAACAGAGCTACCATATGACCCAGCAATCCCACTCCCGGGCATATATCTGGAGAAAACCATAATTCGAAAATATACATGCACCTCAATGTTTACAATAGCCAAGACATGGAAACAACCTAAATGTCCATCAACAGATGAATGGATAAAGAAGGTGTGGTACATATATACACAATGGAATATTATTCAGCCATAAAAAAGAATGGAATAATGCCATTTGCAGCAACATGGACGGACCTAGAGATTATCATACTAAGTGAAGTAAGTCAGACAAAGACAAATATCATAGGATATCACTCATACGTGGAATCTAATTAAAAAAATGATACAAATGGGGCTTCCCTGGTGGCGCAGTGGTTGAGAGTCCGCCTGTCGATGCAGGGGACACGGGTTCGTGCCCCGGTCCAGGAAGATCCCACATGCTGCGGAGCGGCTGGGCCCATGAGCCGTGGCCGCTGAGCCTGCACGTCCGGAGTCTGTGCTCCGCAACGGGAGAGGCCACAACAGTGAGAGGCCCGCGTTCCGCAAAAAAACCCCAAAACAAACAAAAACAAAACAAAACAAAAAAATGATACAAATGAACTTATTCACAAAACAGAAACAGACTTAACAGATATCAGAAACAAACTTATGGTTACCAAAGGGGAAGCATGGATGCTGGGCAGGGGAGGGATAAACCAGGAGCTTGGGCTGAACATACACACACTACTATATATAAGATAGATAACCAACAAGGACCTACGGTATAGCACATGGAACTACTCAATATTCTGTGATAACCTAGATGGAAA
This sequence comes from Tursiops truncatus, assembly GCF_011762595.2. NCBI lineage: Eukaryota > Metazoa > Chordata > Mammalia > Artiodactyla > Delphinidae > Tursiops > Tursiops truncatus. Next base: position 4,598,416 of record NC_047046.1, on the reverse strand, counting down.
AAGAATCTAAAAAAGAATGAATATATGTATATGTATAACTGAATCACTTTGCTGTACACCTGAAACTAACACAACATTGTAAATCAACCCTACCCTGATAAAAACAAACCAACAAATGCCCACAGGAGCCAGGGGCATGTAGTCTCTATGGGGGACATGACCCCCTGGGAGGCAATAGGGAGAGCTGGGGACTGTGGCACCTAAAGCAGGCAGTGTCTGCTTCCTCCCTCCCCGCTAATCACTCCTATGTGGGTATGTGGACTCAGTCATTACATTTTCAGTTATTTTACTGAAATGCAACTATCCTATATTTAACGTAAAATCTTCAAACATGTTAGAACACTGACAAGAACAAAGGGGTCATTTCTGAGAGCCAGATCCAGTGCCTAGGTCACACTTGCAACCTTTGACCCAGATCATGCCACCTGACTTCACCTGTCCCTCCACATCTGACATGCCACGAATCATTCAAATATCTGACACATTTCCAATGAGTGCACACAGATGACAACAAAATCCCCACTCTAACCACAGACCTAAGATGATCAGCTACAGTTTTCCACTGAGAGGATCTTCTAAAAGGTTTTTATTGCCAATTTAATTATACATATTTTTTTGAGATATAGATAGATATACATTTTAATAGTTTACTTAGGTCTACCTGTGTATCTGAAGCCATATGTAAAATAATATATTCATCTATATGTGCACATTTCATGAATTCAACTAGCATTCTTCATAAACGTCTTTGACATTAATAACGTCTTCATCATCACCCTTGCCCTCATCCAGCTCAGTTTTTTAAGGGCATCACTTTCATATCTAAGTCATTGGAGAAATAGCAGCCCGTGATGCACTGGGATCACGGCCACGGTGCCGCTAACATTCCTTTAGGGCAGTCATCCTTGTTTCTTTGTGCCTGGAGGTGCATAACTGCAAGGGAACCAATCACTGTGATACCGACCCGGGTTCTTGGCTTTCCCCAATCGATAGAAATTGACTAGAGGCCAGGTAAGAAATTCAGGCGAAGCTTTATTGGGGCCCCTGCGGCAGCAGAGGGCACTGAGAACAAATAACAGCTTCCCCTGCTTCCTCCCTCCCTGAGTGGGGGGCGAGCTGGTTCCCTATATGGGGTGAGGGGAGGGGTGTGTCCAGGGGTCTGGCCAGAGGCGTGGCTTAGGTGGTCTGCCCACCCCCCGGTGGTGTGGTGTGGGGGGGGCATGTGCAGTGCCCTGCATTTGCTCCTGACACCTTGTTTTCGCTCCTGACCTTCTGTTTTTGCTCCAGGCTCTTCAAAAGTGGCAGCTGGGTTCCTTGGTCTCTTTGTGTCTTTTGGGTCCTGAGTTTGCCCCAACTGCACACACGCAGTTTTTTTAGTCCGCTCTACCATCTTTTTTTTTTTTTTTTTTTTTTTGCGGTACGCGGGCCTCTCACTGTTGTGGCCTCTCCCGTTGCAGAGCACAGGCTTCGGACGCGCAGGCTCAGCGGCCATGGCTCACGGGCCCAGCCGCTCCGCGGCATGTGGGATCCTCCCGGACCGGGGCACGAACCCGTGTCCCCTGCATCGGCAGGCGGACTCTCAACCACTGCGACACCAGGGAAGCCCGGGTCTTTGTATCTGTTGCTCAAGGAGAGGTGTGTCCAGGTGCAAGCACTGCAGCGAAGGGTCCCAGGTCCCAGCAAAGGGTCCCAGATCCCAGCCTGTCTCAACTGGACAGAATTTTCAGGGCCTATTGAAATTGCAAGTTCATAGAAAATCCCCAAGGCCGGCAGTTGTGAGGGTGAGACGCCAAGGACGATAGCAAAGTCTCTATTGAATGACTTGCCTCTCTCTTTTCTACCGTTTGGTTCCATTGACCTCATGAATGTCCAAATCCAGCAGCAGCCAAGCTTGATTCCGGATGAAGTGTCTTCCCCAGAGCGTACCTCATTGTTGAAAATAATATCATTGGGACATTGCCTCATGGTACCAGGGGCTTTTCTCAGAGGTAATTACTGGGGAACACACACTTCCACACCGGGTACCAACATGCTTGTTTTTGTCTTTATAGCACAACTGATGAATTGGACTAAGCCCAACTCTCCTTTCCCTGTTGATCGTATCATGATGAGGCCGAGTCCCATGGTTCTCTGGATCTTGGGGTATCACTCGAACGAAACTTAGGGGAAGAAAATAAAGCATAGAAAACCTGGATTGTTGGCAAATTCACCTCCAGTGTCAGGAAAAGGCCACTCAGTCGCAGGTGCCATATGGCCCCAAAAGGAAGTCACTAGGACATTTTCACCAGCACATGCCTGACCTACTGTGACAGGTGCTGTGTTGCCAGAAGGTACATGGGTGTTTCCCCTTAAAGAGCAGATCTGGGGGGAGGGGATCTGAATGTCCTGGGAACCTCTGAAGCTTGCCTACCTATTTTCCCTTGAAATACTTGGATGCTCACAGCATCTGTCTAACTTTCTGGGGTCCTGCAGGAGAAGAGTGTCTCCTGTGAATTCTGCCTGCTACCTTCTTTCTTCCCCCTGCTTCCCCACTCCAGTGACTGGGAATTTGTCCCACCTGGGATGTTTCTGGTGCGCATGCTGTTTGGTGGCTGAAGATACAATAGCAGGTACGGAAATCCCTCTGGATAAACTTCGAAGTAAAGTTTATACTTAAATTACTAGGTAAAATGAGGCAAAAGCCTCTATGAGTTCGTTCTCCTCCCTTCCCGTATCCCAAATCACTGATCACATTAAACTGAATTCTGAAAGTTTCTAAAAAAAGGATACCTGGTTATTGTATGACTCTTGCATTGACTATATAACTTCTGTTGCATATTCCTCTATATGGTAGAGCTCTTAAATCCTTGTTTCCTGCCAAAGCCCCTCTTGGAATGTATCCATCCAGATGGTTCTCTTGTGTTAATGCAGTAGGGGAGTTTTAAATAAAGAACTCTAACACAGACACCATGGGAAAGGGTCCCAGGGTTCAAGGATAATGAGGAAGCTGGTTTCCCTCCTGCAAAGACAAAAGTGACATCTTCTTAAAATTGTTAATTCAACTTGAAGGGAGAAATAATTACCTCTCTGGCCACCACGTTGAAATGTCCACGGAGAGGACTTCACCCACATTAACTCCGTGGGTCACAGCCAAAAAATACATTAGCCGAAAAAGGACATAACTCCGCTAGGTCAAAAGCGTATCCTTGGGCTTCCCTAGTGGCGCAGTGGCTGAGAGTCCGCCTGCTGATGCAGGGGACGCGGGTCCGTGCCCCGGTCTGGGAAGATCCCACGTGCCGTGGAGCAGCTGGGCCCGTGAACCATGGCCGCTGAGCCTGCGCGTCCGGAGCCTGTGCTCTGCAGCGGGAGAGGCCACACAGTGAGAGGCCCGCATACTGCAAAAAAAAAAAAAAAAACCGAAACAAAACAAAAGCGTATCCTCGAGAGAATACAGTGTAATTTCGGGGGAGATTCTAGTTAGAATCAGATGGGGACTTCTCTATTTTTAACGAATGTCTCATGTATTGTAGTATAAGCAGGTCCACAGCTGGAAGCTGGGCGAAGCAGGGATTGGGCATCTGAAATGCTTTTCCAAGTTCTCATTGATTCATACCTGCGTTGGCGGCTGGCAGTGGTCCTCGTGGTATTGACCTTGGCAGTCATTCATAGCATCAGATCCTACCACACAGGACAACTTCATCTTCACTCTGCCCAGGGCGTTCGGACAATGACACCTTCTGTTCATTCGTGGCCATAGATGATGCCTACCCCTTAAAAATACAAAGCCTAATTGATCAAAGTTCCTCCCTCCGCAATGGGAAAACAGGCCTGGCCAGGAACGTTTTCTCACCAGCCTTAACGGGTCACTCTAGCTATATCATTTGATATGATTGCTTTCACACATTCAAACTGTCAAAAAGAACTCTGCGTTCTGTAATTAGACAGTAATTCAAGTCAGGAGCATAGAGCGGGGGAGTATTCTATTTTATTTTCCCCAAATGCTAGAAATCAAGCATTCATTTTTGAGGATATACATTTTGGGATGATTGACAGTCATTTTGCTCAAGGAAAAAGCAGGAAGAAGAAATCTAAAGGACTTCATACTGGTTTTAAGGCAGCTTCCTTACAGCATCCAGTGTGCTCTGTTTTGTGCGTATCAGATCTGAAAGTAATGAGCAAGTTGCTGTAAAAATAAATATATGAAGTGATGCTCAAATGGCAGCCTAGTGCTTGAAGCAGACACTGGGGACGGTGCCCCATTCACCTGGGTATCCCTTGCACACAGCACAGACTTCAGACTTCCTCAGTGGTGGCTGAACAAATGATGCTCACACATCGAGATGTATACGGAAACCGGAGGAAATGATAGAAACATTGGGGCACGTGGAAGAAGGCAGCATGGTGGAGCCTTTGGTCCGGGGGATCTAGTCCTGACTCGCTGACTAACCCCTCCTGACCTCAGAAACATCATGTGACTGCTCTGAGTTTCAGTTAAACCCTTTATCAACCAAAGGGCTTAATTCTAGGGCTGGGAGGCCCTGGCTTCCTGTGTCATGAGGCTCCAGGGCAGAGACAGGCATGTGGGTCTGGGTATCTACGTTTAGGGCTTGAAGCTGATGCTGTGGTTCAAGCAATGTAGCTCTATCCCTGTTCTTTTACCAAAAATCAGGGATTACTTGGATGCAGGTGGTTTCCTCTTCTTATCGATCAGTTCACAGCATCCATTAAGCACTGATCGTATATAATTGCCAGTGGGACCTTGGCTCAGGGATCCAGGGTAATGATGGCAGAGGATTTTCAATGGAGGATACCCTAGTGAGGACAGCAGATCCAGGCTTCATGGAGATCACAGAGTAGTAAAGTGAGACCCATCCACCTGTCCACCCACCCATCCATCTAAACACCCATCCATCCGTCTCCCCATCCACCTGCCCACCTATCCATCCATTCATCTATTCATCCATCCATTCGTTCATACACAAGAACTGATTGCGAATCCACTCTGTACACGGGGATGATGGAAAATTGTCCCTCAGCTCCTAAGTAGTGATGGCAATAGATTTACACTGGGGGACAATCTAAGGAGGTGTGGTGAATTTGAGCGATTTCCGGGCTGGGCTGAGCAAGGAAAATATTTGACCACAAGGTGGCAGTAGCAGACAATGGGCTTAGTTGGGGGACACTGACAAGTTTGTGGACAGAAGTCACCCACCTCATGAGACTGTCTAGAGGCTGTGGTGTGGCGGCCACTACCCAGAAAGAGAGGAGAACAAGGAAACTCTGGAGAGGGGTCTTATGTGTCCAGGCGATGTCTCTTAGGAACATGGCGGCGGCAGTGGGGGGGTCTCTGGGTGAGAAAGTTCCAAAGTCCAGTAACCAGGAGACAGGTCCTGGAATCCAGGTGACAGATGCTGAGGGCAAGAGGGAAGGTGGCACACAGAGAAGAGAAGAGCTCAGACTGCGAGCTGGTGAGGTATTGGGGCTTGGGGTCCTGGGGAGGAAGTTCAAGTTGACCAATGGTTTCTGGGGGACTGAGAATCTATGTCCTCCTGACCGAATATCCCTGTGCCTAGCACAGTGCCCTGCACAGAGATGGCATTCAATGCCTCCCTGCTGCAACGATCGGTATTTGATGACATCTCATAACAAATCCAATAAGAGTAGCTGGAAAATAATCATCAGAGAAACGCAAATCAAAACTACAGTGACGTACCGCCTCACACCGGTCAGAACGGCCATCATCAAAAAGTCAATAAATCAAAACAGTAAATGCTGGAGAAGGTGTGGAGAAAAGGAAACCCTCCTACACTGTTAGTGAGAGTGTAAATTGGCGCAGCCACTATGGAGAACAGTATGGAGATACCTTTAAAAACTAAAAATAGAGCTACCATATGATCCTGCAATCCCATTCCTGGGCATATATCCAGAGAAAACCATAATTCGAAAAGATACATGCACCCCAATGTTCATAGCAGCACTGTTCACAACAGCCAAGACACTGAAGCAACCTAAACATTCATTGGCACATGAATGGATAAAGAAGATGTGAGATAGATACACACACACACGCGCGCACACACACACACACACACACACACAATGGAATATTACTCAGCCATAAAAAAGAATGAAATAATGCCATTTGCAGCAACATGGATTGACCTAGAGATTATCATACTAAGCAAAGTAAGTCAGAAAGAGAAAGACAAACACCATGTGATATCAGTTATAAGTGGAATCTAAAATATGACACAAATGAACATATCTACGAAACAGAAACAGACTAACAGGCATAGAGAACAGACTAGTGGCTGCCAAGGGGGCGGGGGGTGGAGGAGGGATGGAGTGGGAGTTCGGGATTGGCAAGCTAGTATATATAGAATGGATAAACAACAAGGTCCTACTGTATAGCGTGGGGAACTATATTCAATACCCTGTGATAAGCCATAATGGAAAAGAATATGAAAAATATATATATATATATAACTGAGTCATTTTGCCGTACAGCAGAAATTAACATTGTAAATCAACTAAACTTCAATAAAATTTTTAAAAATCTAGCAGAAAATAACACAGTATTGTAAATCAACTATACTCCAGTAAAAATTAATTTAAAAAATAAATTTAAAAATCTAGATTTTTAGAGTCTCTTGAAACTGGAAGAGCTATTCCCACATGGGAGCAAGTGGCTGGGGCCAGGTGGATGTATGACTTTCAACGTTGCCTACCTTCCCCAGGCCCACAGTTTTCACCTGAAGTCCTTATTTAAATGTCTAGTCTGGCCTCTGCATGCATGTGAATTTGAGAAGCCAGGAAAAGGAGAAGATAGGAAATGGCCTGTTTCGGATCCTTTGATCCCTTCGATTGTCTCAAAGCTCTTGTAAAGCCCAGCCCTGGCTAATGACCCTTGGAATCATCAGACTCAGAGCCTGGCAGGGGCACCCCTTGGATGTGTGAATTCATAAGTGGGCTCTGGAGCTTCTTTGTAGGTTACACCCTAGCAGATCATTGCTTCTTTTAGAGAGCTTCTGTCTCAAATTTTATCCCTTTCCTTAATAACTACCTCCCTTTTGTTCTACGTGGGTGAACCTAATACAATTTCTCTGAACATCTGTAAAGTTAATTCATCTCTGTCGCCTTGTGTTTGAAACCGAACCAAAAAACGACACTAATCTCTAATTTATAACAAAGCAGTGGTGCGTGAATTTCATTACATCATAGGGAACTAAAAGACAGACTTTGTTTTATCTCAGGATGAACTTGGTGAAGGCCACTTAATATCACATTTGTTCAGTGAGTTGAATAAAACTGGCTGCTCTGTTTGCTCCCGAGGGTATTAAATATATACTCAGCCTTTTCAACCTGTGGTTTTTTTCTCATTCTTAGCTGAGAAAGATTCTCCTCTGTCAAAAAGAAATACTTAGATCAAGTCATTTAATCCCTGAAAAACAGATGGATTAAAACTCCTTTATTAAGTAACTCTATGCAATTTACTTAATGTAATAGTTCTGTCCACACAACCAAGTGGGGCCCGAGTACTGGGAATTATTGCCGCACATGTTAGGTATCTTATCGAGAAAAATTCACATCCTGAAAGGTGGTTCATTTCATGAGCAATTTGCCCCATTTAAATAGAACTCACTTTGTAGGCTGAGGTTTGTGTATTTAAATTATTATAATTTACTATTGCTACTCAGGAAAGACGAATCTCAGGTGGGGTGAGTTTCTAGCTCATGAATTCTCTGTGAAGACAAAAGAGTGTGTCCACTGCTCCTGCAGACACCCACTTTCCCTGGGGACATAAGTTCCTGCAGGTCTGTTATCTGTAACCGGCAGAACAGAAATGAGGCACACAGCGACCAACGGAAGCAGTCAGGTGGTTCTGAAGTTGAAATAATACGCTCAGGAGACCCCTGTGTTTACTAAATCTATTGTTGTTGTTTTTTGCCACACCAGGCAGCATGTGGAACCTTAGTTCCCCAACCAGGGATTGAACACACGCCGCTTGCAGTGCAAGCACGGAGTCCTAACCACTGGACTGCCAGGGAAGTCCTACTAAATCCATTTCTGACAAAAATTCCAAAACTACATGGCAGCCTCACCTAACACCGTGTGAGATTTCAGTCTACTTTCCCTGGGTTCAGGCTTACCAGATAAAGTATAGAACATACAATGCAATTGGGGATATACTGCTACTAAAAATGGAGTCCTCAGATGAGATATAGGATAGGTTGCCGTTTGGGAAATACTTAGGCTTAAAAAATTATTTGTGGTTTCTCTGAAATTCAAATTGAACTGAGAGAGTTGGGGGAGGGAAAATTGGAAGATTGGGATGGACATATACACACTACTATATATAAAATAGATAACTAACAAGGGCCTACTGTATAGCACAGGGAACTCTACTCAATACTCTGTAATGACCTATATGTGGAAAGAATCTAAAAAAGAGTGGGTATATTTATATGTATAACTGATGCACTTTGCTGTACACCTGAAACTAACATAACATTGTAAGTCAAATATACTCAATGAAAAAATTTTAAAAACCCACAAAAAAAAACCAAAAAACCACAAAAAAAACCCAAATTGAACTGAGAGTCCTGTATTTTTATTTACTAAACCTGACAACGCCCCCAATGCCAGCAATTCATCACCCCCTGCCTCAGCCTCCTCAGGGCAGGACTTCATTTTAATACGAGAAGAAACAGCAAATACACATCAGACAGATGCTGTGTCCAAGGCCTTTCACTCCTGTTGGCTTAGAGTTCTCTTTGTGTGAGGGATGATCAAAAGTAGCTACAGAAGCATTTTTTAAAAATTAATTTATTTATTTTTGTCCACTTGGGTCTTCGCTGCTGCGCACGGGCTTTCTCTAGTTGTGGTGAGCTGGGGCTACTCTTCGTTGCGGTGTGCGGGCTTCTCGTTGCAGTGGCTTCTCTTGTTGCAGAGCACGGGGTCAGTAGCTGTGGCACACAGGCTTCCGTAGTTGTGGCTCGCGGGCTCTAGAGCACAGGCTCAGTAGTTGTGGCGCACGGGCTTAGTTGCTCCACGGCGTGTGGGATCTTCCAGGACCAGGGCTCAAACCCACATTCCCTGCATTGGCAGGTGGATTCTTAACCACTGTGCCACCAGGGAAGCCCTTCCAGAAGCATTTTAAAGCTTCTAAATCTGACATGTATGGATTGAAGAGTGCAGATCCTAAACTTCTATGTTTGGAGGGATTCATGATTTGACTTTTAATGCAGAGCATCACTGTAGAGTAATTAAGAATATAGCTGAAAGAAGTGGTACATATATACCATGGAATACTACTCAGCCATAAAAACTGAAATAATGCCATTTGCAGCAACATGAATGGACCTAGAGATTATCTGACTAAGTGAAGTAAGTCAGACAGAGAAAGACAAATACCATAAGATACCATTTATATGTGGAATCTAAAATATGACACAAATGAACTTATCTACGAAAGAGAAACAGACTCACAGACACAGAGAACAGACTTGTGGTTGCCAAGAGGGAGGGGATTGGGGGAGGGAAGGATTGGGAGTTTGGGGTTAGAAGACGCAAACTATTATATATAAAATGGATAAACAACAAGGTCCTGCTGTATAAGACAGGGAACTATATTCAATATCCTGTGATAAACCATAAGGGAAAGAATATGAATAAGATTATATATATAAAGAATACAGCTGAATATGATATTTGATGTGATTATGTGTATGTGTATGTCTATGTGTGTTGAATACGTGTATGAGCGTGTGTGTATGTTGTGTTGAATTTGGGTATATTTGTGTGCGTTTGTGCATGTGGACATGTGTGTATGTTAAGCACATCGCGCACGTGCATATGAGTGTGTACACGCTTTTGTGTAGAGTGTGTGCATGTTGCTATAGATGTGTGTGCATATGTGTGTGCATATGTGTGAGACACTGTAACTTAGGGGTCATGAGTGAGGGTCAAAGCCAGCCTGCCCTGGGGGGAGATCTCACTTCTTCCCCAGTCACCCGTATGAACCACAGCAGTCCCTTCAAATGCACATGCTTGGGTGGCCTCATGTGTTGAAGTGAATAACAGAATCTATATCATGAAGGGATCGAAACTATTTAATAAGCAAACATACCTAATACAGATCAAGTGGTTAGAATGATGTCTGTTATATAATAAACCCTCAGTAAACGTTGGTTATCATTATTTCTGTTGTTATCATCGGTAAGGTCGAATGCACAGGAAATTTTTCCCCCGGGAAATCAATTACACTCTTTGTGCCTTTGATTCTTCATCTGTACATTGTGGATAATAATAGTTCCTACCTCGCAGGGTTGTTGGGAGGGTGAAATGATTAATTCACATCACTTGCTTGGGGGGCAGGGGAAGTCCTTGGTTGAGAATGGGGAATCTGGAGCAGACGGCCTAAGGGTGAGTCCCACCTTCACCAGCTATTGGCTGTGTGATCCTGGACAATCAGCCTCTCTGAGCCGCAGCCTTCTCATCTTTGAGATGGGGGTAGTCCGAGAACCCATTTCCTGGGGTCACTGTGAGGGTGAAATGTAACCATGTAAAGTTCTAAGAATAGCACATAGTCAGTGTCATGTAATTGGTGAAGGGACTTGAAAGCGTTCCTTTCCACTCTCCCTCCCCTGGGTCACGGCCCCCCCTGCTCCACTGCTAAGCCATGTAAGTAGCCATGAGTTTTTCTGAGCATAAACCAGCTCATGTGTCTCCGGGCAAGGACAGGAAACTGCTGTCCCCTTTAAAAGAGAGAAGATTTGCAGTGACGCGGTTATACGTTGAAGGAAGAGGTTTACTGTCATGAAAGATCACGATTAGGTGTTGCCTTGAAAATAATGCCTCATCATGGTTGATACACTCCATCCTGGTCCAGGCAGGACAGAACGTTATTCAATGAAAACACAGGTTCCAGAGACAGATGGTCTGGGTTCAAACCCTGCCTCCATTGTTTACAAGCTGTGCTCCTTGTGTGTATTTCTCTACTTCCAGAATCCTGTTCTTTGCATTCAAAACGCAGATATTAAACTAACTGTATACACCTCAAACAACTTTAAAAATTGTTTTCATTTTTATGCAAATTAAAGGTTACTTTCCATTTACAGCTATTACAAAATTATTGACTATATTCCCCATGTGGTACAGTACATCCTTGAGCCTATTTTATACTAAATGGTTTATTCCTCCCACGCCCCCACCCCTATATTGCCCCTTCCCCCTCCCTGCAGCCTCATATACATATATTCAGAGTCCCCAAAGGAAAGTGGGGGCAGAAAAATAGTTTAAAAAACAATGGCCAGGACCTCCCTGGTGGTGCAGTGGTTAAGAATCTGCCTGCCAATGCAAGGGACACAGGTTCGAGCCCTGGTCCAGGAAGATCCCACATGCCACGGAGCAACTAAGCCCACGTGCCACAACTACTGAAGCCTGCGTTCTAGAGCCTGTGAGCCACAACTACTGAGTCCGCGCACCACAACTACTGAACCTACATGCCGCAACTACTGAACCTACATGCCACAACTACTGAAGCTTGCACGCCTAGAGCCCGTTCTCCGCAACAAAAGAAGCCACCACAATGAGAAGCCCGCGCACTGCAATGAAGAGTAGCCCCCGCTCGCCACAACTAGAGAAAGCCCGCGCGCAGCAACAAAGACCCAATGCAGCCAAAAATAAATAAATATAAATAAATAAACTTATTTTAAAAAACCTATAACTCTACTTATACTTCAGCATATTCTAAAACACCATATAATTGATGTAATTAATTTAGTTACACATATATACAGCCAAATGATTAATAGAATAAATGAAATTCATACATACACATGCATATGTGTACACAAATACTGGGTACTTGTTTAAGTTAAAATGTCCTATTAGGGACTTCCCTGGCTGTCCAGTGGTTAGGACTCCATGCTTCCACTGCAGGGGACATGGGTTTGATCCCTGGTCGGGGAACTAAGATCCCGCATGCTGTGGCACAGCTAAAAAAAGGAAAAAAAAGTGAAAAAAAAAATTAAATGTCCTATTATTTTTTTCCTTTTGAATCAGTTTTTCTTTGAATAAATTTAACTCATTGTCTTTCACAAACTCAATTTATTTCAATTAACCATAAACCGGTACTATGAGTATTTTGTTTTTTAATGCTCAAGATTTTCACAACTGGGCCAGCATGAGCCTTTCATTAAAGATCTCTTCCCCTTTAGAATTCCTTCCCATGTTTTAAAAATATTCTTGCTTTCTGGCAACAACAGCAAATTGCTGACCTCACTTTTGCCCCAGGGCTTAGAATCAGCCACTTTCCAATAAGTGCTGGGTTCCTTTGGCTGAGTTAGTGTTGGAGACCAGAATCTAGGGTCTAGTGGGCACTGGTGCTCGGCAAATGGGCTGATGTCTTGGTATCTTGCCTATTCTTATGGTTCTTCCAACTACCGTCTCTATGATGATGACTGCCAAATAGGTACCCCCAGGCTGAAACTTTCCTCTGAGATTCAGGTGTACATCACCAGTTATAGAGTAGACCTGGAATTTTAAAATAAGGCTTTCAACAAGTAGAGATGTTTTGCTTCATGTAGGCAAAATATTGGCCTGAAAGAACTCTTTTTAATTCAAATTGTAGTATTCCCAAAAAAGAAATGGAACAAGAAGGAAGATCTATGAAGATCAAAATTCAGCCTAGCTTTGAGGAATAACCTGTTTCATGGATGCTTAAACAGAGAGAAGAAGAAATAAAGAAAAACAGAAACAGTAAAGGGAGGAAGGAAAGAAGGAAAAAGAGGGAAGGAAGGAGGGGAGGGAGGAAGGGAGGGAGGGAGAAAAATAGGAAGATCAGAAGGAAAAGATGAAGAGAAGAGGGAGGAAAAAATCAGAAAATCCTAGCAAATGAGCTAGGATTTTTCCTTTGCACAGCAATGGAAACTATAAACAAGACGAAAAGACAACCCTCAGAATGGGAGAAAATAATTGCAAACGAATCAACGGACAAAGGATTAATCTCCAAAATATATAAACAGCTCATGCAGCTCAATATTAAAAAAACAAACAACCCAATCCAAAAATGGGCAGAAGACCTAAATAGACATTTCTCCAAAGAAGACATACAGATGGCCAAGAAGCACATGAAAGAATGCTCAACATCACTAATCATTAGAGAAATGCAAATCAAAACTACAATGAGGTATCACCTCACACCAGTCAGAATGGCCATCATCAAAAAATCTACAAACAATAAATGCTGGAGAGGGTGTGGAGAAAAGGGAACCCTCTTGCACTGTTGGTGGGAATGTAAATTGATACAGCCACTATAGAGAACAGTATGGAGGTTCCTTAGAAAACTAAAAAGAGAATTACCATATGACCCAGCAATCCCACTACTGGGCATATACCCAGAGAAAACCATAACTCAAAAAGACACATGCACCCCAATGTTCATTGCAGCACTATTTACAATAGCCAGGACATGGAAGCAACCTAAATGCCCATTGATAGACGAATGGATAAAGAAGATGTGGTACATATATACAATGGAGTATTACTCAGCCGTAAAAAGGAACGAAACTGAGTCATTTGTAGAGACGTGGATGGACCTAGAGACTGTCATACAGAGTGAAGTAAGGCAGAAAGAGAACAACAAATATCGTATATTAACACATATACGTGGAATCTGGAAAAATGGTACAGATGATCCAGTTTGCAAGGCAGAAATAGAGACACAGATGTAGAGAACAAACGTATGGACACCAAGGGGGGAAAACGGGGTGGGAGGGAATTGTGGTGGTGGGATGAATTGGGAGATTGGGATTGACATATATGCACTAATATGTATAAAATAGATAACTAAAAGAACCTGCTGTATAAAAATAAATTAATTAAATTAAAAAAGAAAAAAAATATTTGGGAGACAGAATCCACAAAAAAATAGTAAATAAATAAAATAAAATAAAATTATGGGAGTCGAGTGGCAAAGGAAACCACAGATCAAGATTCACGTTTATGCTGGAAGTTTTCTTGGGCAAATTACTTCAACTCTTATAATTTTTAGTTTTTTCTTCTCTAAAATGATGATTCAAAACATATGCAAACTTAAAAACAAATATGAGTGAACCTAACCAAACACCTGGCTATTTAGCACGAAATTCACCTCTGTCAAAATACCCAGATAATGAGTGAATCGATGACATACACCTGGGAAGTGGATGCTAAGGTCCTAGACCATGTGCGTCACCATTGGACGCTGCTCTGCCTGGTTCCATGCCTTCAACGGCTGTGAAGAAAGATTGGTGATGAGATGTCATTAAATGTGAATTGCGCTTTTGTTAGTTCATACCGTTTATGATTCACTCAAAATAGTATATTTAACCTGAGTGTACCTTAGCCCCTTAGATGTTACAAAAGGAAAATTATTTTTTATGTGTGCCAACAAGGCTAAATATTGTTAAATGGTTTTAAAACAACAGCGTTGAACCACAGAATTAAATACTTTCCATCTGTCCTTCATGGCCACTAAATTATAGTTTGGGTACTAATAGCTGATTGAAATTAGAATTAGAACAGTCCCTTGATTAGACCCTTTGATCTTTCCTCCATCTTCCCTCCACCCTTTTAAAGGGTATAATTTAACGACCAATAATGGGACAAGGTAATTTTGCCAGTGGCTAGTGAGTATAAGGAACTCACTGTCTTTAAAGTCTGTGCCACTGAGGTTTGAAATTGGCAAACGAGGGATTTCAGTAAATGAATGAGGGTGTGCAAGAAAATGGCCTTAAGTGTATTTCAGAAAGACTTGTATAAGAAGTTTTATAAGTCCACAGCCCAAATCTACAGGCAACCCACAGGGGACACTGTCCTCAATCAGGGTGGAAAGTGAGAGAAGATGCCCAATGGGGGCGTAAGTGCGGGGTCTGTGCCTTGGGCGAGACACCAGGCAGGGTGGACCGCAACAACGGAGAGCAACCTCACCTGCCAATGGGACCCATCAGCTGTAATCTCATCATGATTAAGTATTTCTTCCTTTCAGTCCTGTTTTGCTTACAGTTCATGTTGTACCAATCCCCCCTTCCCCACGATGAAGCGGGAAACACACTTAGGCTTTGGTCTGTCTCCTTCATCCCCTACTTCCCCAATTCTCCAACTCCAAAACTAGAAAAAAAAAACCCAACTTAACCCACCGACCTAACTTTTAAAGTCCTCTTCTAAAGGTTGCCATCCTGCAGCTTCCAGCATAGAGAGGGTACCCGGGTTAGCTATTTGCAGATTAAATAATTGGCGCATTTGGAATCTCAGTCTTTCCCGGGAGTAAGGCTGAAGTCTGCTTATCTCTACTTAGCGTCTCTTGTTTGCCTATCTCTTGAGTTTCTAGCAGTCTCTGTGGAGGGTTGACGTACTGAAGGGACCACAGTTTAATAGCTAGATAATCCAGTCACAATGACAGGCGGACTTTCGGAAAGGCGAAAATCTCCTAGCACTAGGACTTAGCTCTGTAAAGCTTTTCAAAGACCGGCTGGCTCCACAAAGAAAGCGGCCTCTGCGCTGATAAGGGGGAGATTTCCAGTCAGTGCCCCTGATAATTAAATGGCCTTGTCAGAAGGCTGAGATACACACTGATGCGTTGGGGAATATTTCATTTTAAAAAGATATCAACACATAAAGGAGAATAAAAAAGGATTTTGAAGAATTGTCTTTGACTCTTTTGATGTCAATCAAACTTAAAACGTGTTGCTACCAAAAGACATCCAATCCTTTACTTTGAGGTTCTTTTAGGAAAATGTGGGACTTGACGAAAGCTTAAAACGTGCTTGTGTACACTTGTTAACTTTTATATATGTGCATCGTTGAATTTTTATCATGTAAATCTGGCTTGGGTAAGGACGCAGCCTGCTTCTTTAGCAAATGTAAACAAGGGACATTTTAGGCAATTAGAATAGAAAGAACATTTGGCCAAGGTAGATCCAGGCTGATGGTGGAAATTGCTTTGCCGCTGGAACACACTTGGGCAGCCACATGGAAGGTTAAACGCGCCACCTTCTTCAAAACGAGTGATCCTTATGAAGTCTGCCATTACCTGATTAATTTATTGCAAGCAAGAGGGATCTTGTCAACAGCTCTTATTGCTGTACATACCGATTTATAAACAGAAAACAATAGTTCTACATTATTCTGGAGGGCTTGCTGGAAACTGAGTAGCTGTCATGGTAGATGATGTTTAATCTACGCCGGTTTTGCGTCGTGAAGCATTGCGGCTTTGTGAAACCCTGCAGCCGGGGGTCCAGGGGGACTTAGGAGCCTGTGTTCAAATCCTGGCTCTGCGACTTCTTAGCTGTGCACACCTGGGCGACGTCATCAACCTCCATGGCCTCATTTTTCTGTTCTGTGACACAGGCATGATGCTAAAGCTACTGCCCATGTTAATAAGTTAATGAACGTGAAGAGCTTAGTCTGGTGTCCAGCACCTTGTGCTCTGTACGTGCGAACCGTCATCATCCCCTAAGGACCAGCCATGTGGACACCTAGTGCCTCTCTGGCTTCTGTTTTCCACTCGCCTCATACCTTCCAAAAGGCAATGAACAGAGGGCTGCCTCTGGTGAACAGCAAAGGGGAGAAAAAAGAGAAACTCCGAGGAGAAGATTATTACAAAATGGTAACATTGCAGAATGTTACTTTAGCCACAAAATAATGTGAGAAAATGCCAAGGGAATTTTCATTCTCTGTGCTTATGTTCTGGTGCCTTAAATGAAATTTTATGTGAAAAATTACTTATGTGGCTTGATTTTTCATATGCGAAAAGAGGCAAAGAAATTTGTGCATTGACTACTTGGAGTGTCCAGAGGCTATGGGCGACTGAAGATTCTTTTTCTCCCCCGCCTCCTTCTTTCCATCCCTTCTTCCTTCTTCTCCCTCTCTCTCTCTTCTCTTTCTCCTCTTCCTTCATTCCACTATTATTACTTGATATTCCCCAAGAGCCAGTAGTGCTGTTTTGACCGTACAAAAATAGATTCCTCCAAATGGCTTTGTCTCCCCTAAGAGATGATAGGTTGCTTTTTCCCCTCGGTACAAACCAGAAATTGAAACAGATGACCTGTCTTCAGCAGTGTCAGGCAAAGGGATCTGGCTCATGGAGAGTCCGTCTCTGGACATATTTGGAAAACAGTAAGAGAAGGAAGTGATATTGGTCCACAACTGGATGTGGAGATGAGGGTCCACGCTCTCCAGGGCTCTCTTCTAATGGCATCCTCACTGTACTATATGCCTTTTTATTGTTTTTGCACAATCTTCTCAAAATAACAACAGTTTGACTGTTCAGGGTATCAAAAAACAAAAGAGTAAATTTTAAGGTCTAATTGGCTTTATTAAATGATTCATGAATTGGGCAACATCTCACCTAGCAAACGGCATGGGGGTAGCTTTTATAGTAAGAAGGGTGGGACAAGGAAAGGAAGTCATCAGCGAGGAAAAAAATGAAAGTTCATTGGAGGAAAGTAGAAGTTCAGGTGACCACAGCTTCTCATTGGCTGAGCTGCGGCATTTCCCATTGGCTGGGAAGGAAGAAAGTCTTCTTCCTCCTGTTGGGATAGTGAGTAGCTGGACTTCCTGTTTAAGAGTGCCGGTGTCTCTTCCTGATGGTGTCAGTAACTGATGTCTTCCTGTTTCGGATAATTGCTGACGGGTGCTGGGATTTGAGAGTTCTCTATACAGGCCTTCCAACCACAATTTTAGTTGACGTCTTCTTTTATGCATTTTCACAAGCGGTAAATAAATCAATTCAGTGGATTTAGGGAATTTATTATCATTACTCACAGTACTCTCAGGGTCATTCAGGGGTGTATTCAGAGCAGCAAAAAATCTAAGTCGCCAATGTGCAGGGTCCCAGGTAAGGTCGAATAAGGTGTCACTCTGCCTTCTGTCTCAGCTCTCTTACTGTAAACAAGCACCCTTTTCATGACCTATGTGTTGCTACTGGTTTTTTTTTTTGCATTTTTGTTGATGATTTCCGGTTTAAAATGGACCCTAAATAGTGCTTAGAGCTGAAGTACTGCCATGTGCCTTAAAGAGAATCATCGGGCTTCCCTGGTGGCGCAGCGGTTGAGAGTCCGCCTCCTGATGCGGGGGACACGGGTTCGTGCCCCGGTCGGGGAAGATCCCACATGCCGCGGAGCGGCTGGGCCCGTGAGCCATGGCCGCTGAGCCTGCGCGTCCGGAGCCTGTGCTCCGCGGCGGGAGAGGCCACAACAGTAAGAGGCCCGCGTACCACAAAAAAAAAAAAAAAAAAAAAAAAAGAGAATCATCAATACATAAGGATGAGTTTTGGTGCTACTTCTCACACCGAGAATTCAATGTTAATGAATTAACAATATATATTAAATAAGTTGTCTTTAAACATAAACACACATTTTAAAACGTTATGGGACTTCCCTGGTGGCGCAGTGGTTAGGAATCTGCCTATCAGTGCAGAGGACACGGGTTCGAGCCCTGGTCCGGGAAGATCCCACATGCCACGGAACAACTAAGCCCGTGTGCCACAACTACTGAGCCTGAGCTCTAGAGCCCGCGAGTCACAGCTACTGAGCCCGCGTGCCTAGAGCCTGTGCTCCACAACAAGAGAAGCCTCCGCAACGAGAAGCCCGAGCACTCCAACAAACAGTAGCCCTTGCTCTCCGCAACTAGAGAAATGACAAGAGCCGCCCAGGAATCCATATCTGTATTTCCTCTAGAATCACTAGCTCCGTATTCGCTAATTCAATGTTCACGATGACTGTATACAACACAACCACCACGGACAACAAGCATTGACTTCTATTTGGGGAAACAGTGAACTCGGTTATTCCTGCTTCTCCGTCTTTGCAGATTTTTTGATTCAAAGAAATAGAAAGTCAGTTCAGGGTTAACATTTGCCCCACCATCTATGGGGGCTACATTCTTTTCAATCCATTGACTTTTCTTTCAGAGCTGGCTTAATTAAAACTGCAACAAGAACGTTATGACAGGGAACGGTGTTTCCAGGCTTGTGCATATGGTAACCGGCCGTGTTCTTAGCTGCTTGTGATATTTATTGTTCTTGGTCTGTTGGCGTTTTTATGATGCTGTGACTCAAATTTTATAGCTGTTTGACCAGGCTAATTTTCCATGTTGCATTTCGTCAGCCCACCCCAGACACCCAACTAGTTCACTCTGAATCACTTGTGCTGTGAACTGCATCACTCGCGTCGTCCAGAAAGCCTCTGGCACACTCTGGCTTCTCTCCAGCAGCTTGGAAACAGAGGTCAGGGAGGAGAAAAATGCAACCTAAAAAGTTCCCCCCAACCTTTTCTCATATAATTACTAGAAGATGATAATTCCTAGTAATTCCCATGAATATTTCTAGCTGTTGTGACAGCTGTAAAGAGTACCTACAAGACGAATGAGATAAATGTTGAATTACGCACCCGGTCTCCACCGTAATAGTTAACATGGCTGAGTTAATATTCTCCCCTCCTCTGATAAAGATCCTTTGTGAAATCTCATCGTGATGTGGCTCAGATCAAGGAGGATTTTGTTTTCAGTTCCAGAAACAGCAAAAGGACCGTGACATTTTGTTTCAAAACATGACACTTGATTTGAAGACCAGGGACCCCATCTTCTTCAGTGCCCCCAACCATAATGAACTCATATATATTTTTTAATCGAAGTATAGTTGATTTACAATGTGTTAATTTCTGCTGTACAGCAAAGTGATTCAATTATACATATATATACATTCTTGATCTATAATTTTCCATTATGATTTATCACAGGATATTGAACACAGTTCCGTGTGCTCTACAGTAGGACCTTGTTATTTATACATTCTACATGTAGTAGTTTGCATCTGCTAACCCCCAACTCCCAATCCACCCCTCCCCTGCTCCCCTCCCCCTTGGCAACCACAAGTCTGTTCTTTATGTCTGTATGAACTCATGTGTTTTAAATCCACACTCTGATCTGACTTTGACTATGTGCAGATAAACTGGGTTGGGCTCCTTCCTTTGAGCAGCTCCAATTCCATTCTCGTGGTCTGCACATCCTCCAGGTAGAGAACTGCATGCGGTGGATATTAGCTCTTTGTGTCTGAATATGAGAAAGCCAAACAAAAAATATTCTAAACCTAGGGGGGCGACCCCTGCAGTATGGTTGAGACTGGGTTTTTTCCCCACGACAAGGGGCTTTCGGTGCTTAAACTGGGAAAGTCCCAGAAAAACTAAGAGGAGTTGGATCCTTAATGCAATTAGGTATCTCGCAAATCAGTCGTGCTCTGCCTTCTTTTGGGTGTCTCCATAAGAGAACTTTAATTAATCAATTAGATAGATTATATCTATCTATTTGGCTGTGCCTGAACTTATTTGCAGCATGTGGGATCTATTTCCCTGACCAGGGATGGAACCCGGACCCCCTGCATTGGGAGCACAGAGTCCTAACTACTGGACCACCAGGGAAGTCCCCATAACAGAAGTTTAAAAAGGAATTCCAGAACATAGCCAGAAGGCCAAAGAGGAATACTGAAGTGTGGGCCCTTTTGTTTGTGAACTTACGCTGGACGATGCCTCAAGAAAGCCCTAGATGTCACCCAGTGTTCATCTCCTTGGACACAGTGTCTGAGAGCAGGAAGGGACGTTAAGGGGTCACCCCCTCATCCAATACTGAAGTTCCTTCAATTTTGAGGCTTCAAATAGACTTGAAAGAAATAAATACAAAATGAGGTTAAAATTCGAATCTATGTTCTCATTTTGTTTTCGTTTTTTCAAAATTACTTTCATTTAGTGTATGTACATTTAAAAGAACCAAGGAGGAATTTAAGTCTCTGAGCTGGGGTCTGTCCTCACTGGTCCCAGGACTCTCCAGGCTCTAGCCACACTGTCGTAGAAGAGAAGCTCTGGTCTGGAGTTTCCGGCCAAGGACTTATTAATTCAAGACTCAACACTTCTGAAGCCTGTTTCCATTAGTGGCCACATTTGAAAAGACCCAGATCGGCACACTCATTAATATTCTTACCAACGTACTTTGGTTCTAAATAATAGACAATCTTGAACATTTCCCAGGTAGTTTTATTTTGTATCATATATTTTATTCAAACTTCTTTGAATTATTTAGTTAGAATTTTAAAAGGCAGTAATCATGCCATTTACCTCTTCTGATTTTCCCACTCAGCAGGATCTTAAGTTATTCCAATATTTTGCATCACCAACAGAAATAAATAGTCCTATATAAAATTTAGGTCACATCAAGATTTTCTGACCCAATAAAAATGTCAGTTGTCTGAGAAATACTTCCAGCCAATTATAAATATGTCAAAATGTGTAAAAGCCTGGCATTTGAGATTGAGTCGAGAGTAAGCATTTAAAAGTGGTTGTAGGGCTTCCCTGGTGGCGCAGTGGTTGAGAGTCCGCTTGCCGATGCCGGGGACACGGGTTCGTGCCCCGGTCGGGGAAGATCCCACATGCCGCGGAGCGGCTGGGCCCGTGAGCCATGGCCGCTGAGCCTGCGCGTCCAGAGCCTGTGCTCTGCAACGGGAGAGGCCACAACAGTGAGAGGCCCGCGTACCACAAAAAAAAAAAAAAAAAAAAAAAAAGTGGTTGTAAATGATTATATTTACAATTAAATATATGCTTAAATATACACACCCCTGTGTACTCTTGAGAGCTGGCATAACCAAAATCCAATTTTGAGATGAGAGTCACAGTTGGCTAAGCAAGGTTTTGAAGGTGATCAGGAAATTTAAAACAATCATAATAATATTGATAATATGAGTTCAATTGGGTTGCAGGAGAAGATGGGGAAGGGTGAACATCTTTCTGTTCCCAGATCTTGAGATTATAGGATTTGTCAGCCCAGTCAGTGAAGCATTGGAATTTTTTCAAATATATTTTTAAAATTAATTAATTAATTTTATTTTTGGCTGCATTGGGTCCTTGCTGCTGTGCATGGGCTTCCTCTAGCTGCAGTGAGTGGGGTCTACTCTTTGTTGCGGTGTGCGGGCTTCTCATTGGGTGGCTTCTTTTGTTGCAGAACACGGGCTCTAGGTGCGTGGGCTTCAGTAGTTGTGCCACTCGAGCTCAGTAGTTGCAGCACACGGGCTTAGTTGCTCTGTGGCATGTGGGATCTTTCCGGAGCAGGGCTCGAACCCCCTGTCCCTTGCATTGGCACGCAGATTCTTAACCACTGTGCCACCAGGGAAGCCCCAAGCATTGGGTTTTATATTTAATATTTATGGAGGTCAGAAGAACTACTATGTATAAAATAAGTAAGCTACAAGGATATATTATACAACACACAGAAGATAGCCAATATTTTACATTAACTACAAATGTAGTATAACTTTAAAAACTTGTGAATCAGTCTGTTGTACGTCTGAAACATATAATAATGGTACATCAACTATACCTCAATAAAAAACATAAAAAGGAGAATTGGAGCACCTGAAACGGGATGAATTGAGAAATTTTCACTGTCAGTAAATTTCAGCCTGTAGGATACCTTTTGTTTTACGTGAGCTGTATTTCTATGACTTTCGTGGGTCAGTAGTTGAGACTTTAAGGGTCACAGTTTATGGACACAGATGTCCACTTGTGTCTGTTTATTGAACTTCTTACAACCACAACTGAAATGAAACAAAACCTTTTCTCCACTGCCCCCTGACAAATGGGTTTTAGCCCTATTGATGACCAGGTCACGTGTCATAAATTCTTATTGAATTGACCAGGAGTGGGGTCCAGACATGGGAGAATTTTTCAAGTTCCGTAGCTAATTCTAACATATACTCAGGGCTGAGAACCATTTCCAAACGATGGAAGATGTATATTTATCCCCCTTTCAAGAACAAAGCTTACACTGTAGGTTTCTCTCCTAGAAATCTACATTTCCCTTGTGCCAGGGAATAGAGAAGAAGGTTTGGATTTCAAAAGTCTGAGTTCTCCCTGGTGGCTAGCTGAATCTTCCCTAGAAAAGAGGGTTCTAGGTGTTCCATCAGAGGGGGTGTAGCCTATTTAGAGGGTTACCAAGGCAAGTGACGCAGTTTGTAGGAGGAAGAGCTGTAATTTAGGGGACCAGCTGTCCTGGTTTACCCAGGATTGATGGGTTCCTGGGAAGTGAGACTTTCTGACTTTCTGTGCTAAAATAAGAGTCCTGGGCAAACTGGGCTGGTTGGTCGCTCTATCTTGTAACTCAAGGGCAGCATCCTAAGGGGCGGCAAGTGGGGACCTTCCCAGGCAGGGCGGACACAACTTCTCTGGCCCCAGCATGGCTTAAAGGGAGGGAGCTGATGTCTCTGAGCAGATGCTGTGAACCTAGGTTGGAGGCACCAAGGAGCAGCAGCCACAAAGGATGGAAGGCCAGAGGGTTTCCTTAATTTCTGCAAGCTCCAGGAATCTAGAAAGTTCCATGACAGATGGGGTAAAGAGTCCCCTGAAAATTACCAGGATTGATTTCTCGCCAAACCAGATGGATGGAGCAGAGCCAGAACTGGGTGGCACTAAGAAAAATAATCAATGTGATACGTGTTGCTCGTTAGCACACGATGCATTCAGTTTCTTAAACTCCTGCATTAGCGGAAATGAAGAAAGCAGAAAGACCACTTAAAGAAGCAATGGGAGGGAATACGCCCCAACCTTGCTGATTCCTTCTCCCTGTGTTACACAGTCCTGGGGAAAGCGCAAAGGGCTTAGATGCTTGTTCCTGTGAACCAGCTAACAGCTTACTTATCAAGACTTGCTTCAAGTCTGCCCTCCGTTGTGCCCACCAATTCAAAACCATTGTGGCAAAGCAGCAGAGGGCTCTATGGGACTCTCTCTGGGAGCCATTATGTGCCTGAGCGGGATTCTTAGTGGGGCCCAAGCTGGAGTCCGCGATGAGCCTGCTTTCCACTGAAAAGCTTCCAAATGCCTCCACATAACCAGGCCTGGAACACAGGGCTTCTTCTGTTCTGGATTGAGCATCACAAGCGTTCTGGAGAGTTCCACGACTAGCCTGAATTCCCATCAAACCAAGAATTCAAATCCAACACTTTTGCTCCCGGATGAAGAGGAAACATTTTATCTCGAAGATGGAGGGACCAAACAAAACCCATTTGCCCACAACCTGTTTCTAACAACTGAACCTCTGATATCATTTGTGATAAGTGAAGGTCAGACAGCTGTTCAGAAACCCAACATCGCAATGACAGGTGCCCAGATCTGGGAGCAGAAGCTAGGCTCAAGAACCCTCCTGAGGGTCCCAGAGAAGTAGCAGGGACCCCTGGCCCCTGTAACAACAGAAATGTTACAAGCAAAGATTTTCACATCTGGCCGTGACGAGACGCCACTCAGCCACAACCTAAGCTGTAGTATTAACGCAGCAGGCCAGTGTGCTGGGTCCAGAGGGAACAAGCCTGTTTGCTTATGACAACCGCCTTCTGCCAGGGATCCAGGGATTCTGCCCGGCGTGCCACCTGCTAAGCTGAGAGAGAGCTGCTGGACCAGGAGGAAAAGTAGTGCATGGTGAGGATGGATGCATAGTATAGGAGGTGATGCTGGGCCGGAATGCACACGGAGAGAGGGTCAGTGATTTGCGGAGCTGGAAAGGAGGAAGGATGTAAGGTGTAGATCCGATGAGCTCCAGAACCCCTCCTGAATATCTGAACTATGTGCACCATTCCATGGTGTGTCGGGATCACTGAGACAGAGAATTGATTTCCCCAGGCAAAACGCCAAGGGATGTCCCCGGAGACCCTGTGTCCCTGTCAAGCAGGACCACCTAAAGGACCCATGATGCACAGACTGCGGGACTCGGGAAGAGCAGGACACGATGCCGCTTATCATCATACACTGATGCTGTGCTGTGCTGTGGACACCCGTATCTGGTCCAAAGTGGCCCTTCCCCTCAGCAGCACCAGAATGGCCTCAAGGCTCTGCGATTGTTCTGTGTGAGCAAAAGGTAAAGCAAACTTTTCTCCAAAAGCACAGCCAGGGACAGTGAAACCTGGTGGGTGAAGCCGTGCGATGGGCTGGCTCTTGTTTCTACGGCTCAGTATTGAGTCGGGCTGATGTTGCCTAAGCTTCCGGCCAAGGGACAGCAGGGGGGTGAGAGCGTGTGTGCACTGGGTCAGGTCCCACCAGCTTCCCGCCTCACAGGACCTGCCACAGCAGATCACCCATCCCTGGCTCTAACCCTCTGAAGGCTCTGCCCTGCTCTCCCATTTGTAAACTGCACCATCGAGATGACGTTCTCCTGACGGTGAGTCCAAAATACTTAGCTGTGCTTGACCAACACATTCTTCTGTGTGTCCTTCTGATGTGGATAAACAAGGAAATCCTTCTCTACTTAAAAGTCTTTAAATGCGAGAGATGACACAGATGCCAGCCCAGAGAGACTTTGAAAGGGCACAGACAACACTTATCCTAAGGGAAGGAGGGGGAGGGTCGACTGGCATCTTTGATGTCTCGATTTCCATAACCATGAACGTGGGAGTCTGTGACTCCAGGTGAAAGGAGTCAAACCAAGTGATGAGAAATGATCATCATACAAGTTCTTTTCATTTGGCTGAAAGTTGGGGAAAAAAAGAAGAATCCCATTGGGTTCCACTGTGTCATGCAGTTGGAAACCCTTGTTTCATTTTTTTTTTCAAAAGAAGTTCCAGAAATTAACTTCCATTTTAAAATAAAAGGACAAGGACATTTGTTTGTTTATTTATTTATTTATTTATTTATTTTTGGCTGCATTGGGTCTTCGTTGCTGTGCACGGCCTTTTCTCTAGTTGTGGCGAGCGGGGGTTACTCTTCGTTGCGCCACACAGGCTTCTCATTGCGGTGGTTTCTCTTGTTGCGGAGCACAGGCTCTAGGCACGCAGGCTTCAGTAGTTGTGGCACTCTGGCTCAGTAGTTGTGGCTCGCGGGCTCTAGAGCGCAGGCTCAGTAGTTGTGGCACGTGGGCTTAGTTGCTCTGCGGCATGTGGGATCTTCCTGGACCAGGGCTCGAACCCGTGTCCCCTGCATTGGCAGGCGGATTCTTAACCACTGCGCCACCAGGGAAACCCAAGGACAGGACATTTGTAAGAGCGACTTTCCAGGGAATGATATAAAAATGTAGAAATTATTTTTCTTCTTGTAGTCAGGATCCAAGTTATTTTCTATTTATATGCAAATGTAAGATTCCTGAGCCTTTTTTTTTTTTTTTTTACAGTGCTGACATAGTATTTATTTCCTACAAGTTTAGATGAGGAGTGTCTTGCTATGATAGTGAAACCATTCTGATACGAGGTTAAGAAAATGCATTCCTGACTCCAAATGGGCATAGAGCTGACATTGCTTATTTACATATTCAGATGTGAGAAATTATTCTATTTTTTCCCGAGTATAATGATGTATTGATTTTTAAAATCAATGTTGAATTTTATAAAGAAGGATTTGCCTCTTAGTAGTAAATCTGATGGGCAGACACACCAACTTTGTCTCTTAATTATCCACAACCTTCTACCTGTATACAGTAAGGACTTTTGGGTGAGACCTTTCTTAGTTATTTTGTATTTGCCTGGTAATCCCTGTGTCTGACTGCTTCCATTTTAACTGTATTTTAAGTCCTTACTGGGAGAGCAGCTTATATGTAAATTATTGCTAGTTACAGGTTGTTAATTAGTGGCTGCCTAATGAGAAACTACGAAACAATTTGGTCCCTGCAGGGAGATGAGTGACCAGAGAACACCTGCTATTTAGGGACAGTGTGTTTTTCGTTCAACTTCCTTTCTGAAGACAAGAGTTCCAATGATGATAGCCTGTTTGGAACGTGGCAGAGTACAAGTAGGAGAGGAAACAAGGCAGAGGGGTGTCCTAGTCTTTCACATTCAGAAAAGGCCAGAAAAATCAAAGAGAGGTCTGAGACTTAAGACCAACCCCAATCCAGTGTGACCAGTCACGAGCATCTAGAAATTCTTCAGAATGACAGCCTCCGTGGACACCCAGGGATGGTGTCTACAACCCAAGCCTCCATGGAAAGGTCACATTGAAAGGCAATTCTTTGACCCTATTGGTCTTCAGGGCTGTTGGCAACACTGCAAAAACATCTGCTTTGTTCTCCTTCACTTTCTCCTTCCCATCCAGACCTAGTCCTCATGAGCCAGGGTCCTTCTTACCAGATGATAAATGAGAAGCGAATTCATCAGAATTGAATGAACATTATCAGGACATGTGGGCTTAGTGACTTGCCTGCAAATGTCATGTCTGTGTGTGTGAGGCGTTCATTACAGCACTTGTTTTAATTTAGTCTGCTCAAGGCAAGGATTCACTCCTTACACACACAAGCAGGAGGAAGTACCAGCTGAAAATGACAGCGCCTCTGAGATCAACATGGCACATGATCCCCCAGAGGTTGCTACCTTCTTTGAACTTGCCTACAGATGCTTCTGGAAAGGAGCAACCCATAACGTGCTTTCTAGTATGCTGTTACGTTAATGATTGACTTATGAAGATATTACAGGTCAATGGTCATCAACATAAGAACCACCCGGAAGGCTTGTGAAAGCAGAGACCCCAGGGTTTCTGGTGTGATTGCTCTAGGACCTGAGAATTTGTACCTCAGCCAGGATGCCGCTTGTCCAGAGACTACTCTGGAAACCATTGCTATAGGTTAGGAAGGGCATTTCAGGAAACTGAACATTTCATTGGAAGATATGGGAAGTTCAAGTTAAAAAAATCGTTTTCCCCGTTGCTCTCACCGCAGTCCTGATATAAAAGGGCTCTCTGCAGCCCCAGTGAATATGGTCTGTTTGCATGGGATATAAGCACGGGGAGAGAAAGGGTAGCAAGCCTGCTGCTTCTAATAAGAACTTAAATTTAGAAACGGCAGTGGCACTGGAGGAGAAGAGACTGAAGCCAACAGAAGGGAAGCGACTAAGGGGCACTTAATTATGGAAATCATACTCACTCCTGTGATAGAGGATTTGAAAAATCAATAGGCAGAAGGTAGGAGCACATCAGCCCAGCCTTTGGGGTCACATCGTCTCAGGATCCTGGCTCCATGACTCAGCTGGCCCTGTGAACTTGGTGCGGGTCCTTAAACAAAGTAAGCCCTAGTTCTTTCTCTATAAAATGAAAATAGCCGTACTACCTGTGTTGCAGAGGTATTGTGGAAATCGAATGGACCACTTAGCTTAGCCTATAGTGAGAGCTCAATAAGTGTTAGGTACTGTCATCAACATCATCATCATCTTCAAGCTATCAGGAGGAAAATATAGGTGAGTAGAAAATTTATTTTTTGAATAAGATTTTACTTAGTTGTGAAATAAGCTATTTATGTATTTATTTGACAATTCTTTATTAATCAAATCATCATGCCAATGAGTGAATAAGTATAAAAAGAGATGTGTTTCCTGGGGGAAAAAAAAAGAAATGAGGTTGTTTGTGCAGTTAAAACATGGGGAAAATTGGCCCACACAGAGGGCTGGATTTTCTAGAGACAAAGTACAAAGGAGATGAGATTCTAGGCGTGGCATTGAAGAGAAGTCCCAACACTTGATGGCAAAGTACAGGAGGGTGAACCTACAATTGACACTGATACTTTATGACCCCCAAATTAGTTCATGAAATCCAGGAGAGAAAAATCAGGAGAGCAAAAACTAAATCACCTTCACATTATTCAAGGCTCCCAGTGTATGATCTTCAACCTCCCTTGCCCCACCACGCACTTCTAACTCACCTGGATTAAAAAAAAAAAATTGTTCACCAGAATATTCTGACCTCTGCACCTTATTTTGTTCCAAACCTTCCTCCTATGTTGAATATCCTTTACTATCCCTCAATCTGCTCACCTGTAAAATTCAGATAATAATACCGTCCCGTAAGATTGGTGAATAAAGTATTTAGACGTACCTGGTTTGCAGTAAACGTGGTATAAATGCTTGCCGCTATTATTATGATTATTATTACCTTCTCCATCATTTATTTCAAATGTCAACATGAAGCTGGCAGCCGCAGCCGTGGGGTCATTTCCTCCCTGGATATGACAGAGAGTATTGACCGGAAGGTCAACCTATCAGACTGAAGCTGAGAAAGTATATTGTTGTATAGAATGAGCCTATACAGGAGGTTTGGTTATTATTTTTGCAAAACTGTAGCTCTAGAGAAGGTATTTTGACTTTCCTTTTAAACTGAGGAGCGTCACATAAGGGAATGCAGAAGAAAACTACGTATCATCCGGGAAGACATTGGAAGAATCTGCAGCAGAAAACAGAGGGGCTGGAATTTGTATATTACCTCAACTCTCAGAGCAGAGAGTCTGCAGTGAGACACATCCCGAAGCATCACACCGGGTTGCCCTGGCAACAGGCATCTCCTGTTCTCACAGTGAAGACGTTATAATGAGAAAAAGGTATGTTCCGAAGAAGTGACCGTGATGGGAGGGGCACAGCAGCACGTGGTCTGTCAGCTCCTTTTTAGGGACAGTTGGAGAGGGAGTTTCAGAGAAGTTGTCAGAGGCAATGAAAATTAAAGGGTCTGATGAACAACGAAATTGCTTGCTGGCATCCCTGGGCTGCCACCTGCGCACCAGTTCTCTAGAACACCGAAGGTGATCCACACTGCTCCCCGCGCCCTGTCTGCATCTGTATGAGCAGATGCCTTTGGCTCCAAGTAATGATGTAACATAATGGAAAAGTTTTTCATTATTCCACTGATTGCCTAGTTGTTTAATTCTTTGGCTTCCTAATGGAGCCGGTGTAGAATTTTATTGCCTGCACTTCTGTATTAGAAAATAAAGGGAGAGAAGCATTTGAGGACTACATTAGATTAAGTTAAAACAGATTGATTTCTCCATATATATTAGCTCCTGTTAATGAAAGACAGGAAGTCTACCCTCAACAGGGGATGGCTGGTCCACAGCTGAGCTGCTGGAGCTCAGAATACGCTTGTGTGGATTCGGCCGCTGGTCAGTACACTGTGGTCTGAAGGCCCTGTCCAATCTTCCACCCACATCTGCATGACCCATGAACTAAGAATGATTTTTACATTATGAAATGGCTGAAATTAAATCAAAAGAAGATAGTATTTTGTGACATTTGAAAGTAATGTGACATTGACATTTCCGTGTTTATAAATAAAGTTTTATTGGGACACAGCCAGGCTCCACCATTTATGGATGGTCTATGGCTACTTTTGTGCTGTAACAGCGGGGCTGTACCACAGAAACCTAAGCTGTTTACTATACGGCTCTTTACAGAAAAAGTTTGCCAACTTCTAGGTTAGGGAAAAGGTTTCTGAAATCTCACTTCCTTTCACTTTGAGCAATAATTTCCCCCTTCCTTTCATGTGTCGATTGATTCATTCAACAAAAAGTGAAGGGTCCCTGATTTGTTCCTGCCACTGAGCTCAATTCTGTGGCTTCAGGAAGAGACAGTGTGAGCCCTGATGATGAGAGTTATGGTCGGGGACTGGGGGAATGTGCATCCCAGGGCACAGGCTTCGCTGTGTCCTCACTGTCGTTCAAATGCTCCTCTCAGAGGACACGCGCGGCCAAGCAGCCATGCCTCCTGTGTTAGCCGTAACTGTTCCCCCTCATGAACTTAGAACTTTTGGGACACTTGGAGAATATAGAAAGGGAGGAAGACAGTCCCTTCCCACGTGGAACTTGTAGTCACCTGGACAGTCCAGTGTTGCAAAATTGAGATGAGTGAGCACAAGAGCATTGGCTTATCAGGGGTTTAATCAGGTCGTCATAAAGGGTATGAAGGTCTTTAAACTGGGCCTGAGCCATTCTGTGTTCACAACAATAAAGAATCATTAAGGGGTTGGGAAATGCTCGTGGTCTCCTGAAGGTGTTCTGATTTTTGTTACCTGTTCCTGGACTAGAGATCCTCATGTCTTTGCTTGGACCATTTCTGCTCATTACAGGCATCATATACCCTGATACTTGCCCCCTGACCAACACAGTCTGCATTAAGACCCCCTCCTTTGGGCCCTCGCAGTTCTTCGGCCATTTCTCTAAGAGACGGCCATCACTGTTGGAATCGACCCTTGGCTACACCCTTTCTGTGATTGATTCTGCGCTCTTTGAGGAAAGGGTTGAGTTCTCTTCATCTGCATTTCCAGGGCTTGGTACAGTAACCCTGGGACATCATAGGTGGTTAGATACTGTTGATGAATGAACATGGGAAGGGGTCACGCAACCAGAGGTTTTCAGGGACCAGGCGTGACGCATAGTTAGCAGTCTAGGTGAAAGAGACAAGAGGGAGTGGTGGGGAGTTGAGTGGGAGCCCCATTTAAAGGAGCAGCTGCTCTTCCACTCTACCTCTGTAAGCGAGTAGGACCCTATGGGGCTGTCCGAAGACAGACCCTCTCCCCTACATCCTCTGCTTTAGCTCCTCTCTGAAGTACCTAGATAACAGTATCTCATGCACATTTCCTGAGTTGCTTTCCAGATGCTAAAACCCCGATCAAGTGGAAGAAATTAACTACTTGATTGCCACGAGCACGTAGCCCCCAGACTTACTGGTGCCTGCGGATTGATAATATGAACCCCTGTAACACCACCCTGTTACCACGCCACCAACCAATCAGAGAATTGTACACGAGCTGATCACACACCCTGGGATGCCCCTCCCTCACCTGGCCTTTAAAAATGCTTTGCTGAGGGCTTCCCTGGTGGCTCAGTGGTTGAGAGTCCGCCTGCCGATGCAGGGCACACGGGTTCGTGCCCCGGTCCGGGAAGATCCCACATGCCGCGGAGCGGCTGGGCCCGTGAGCCGTGGCCGCTGAGCCTGCCCGTCTGGAGCCTGTGCTCCGCAACGGGAGAGGCCACAACAGTGAGAGGCCCGCGTATCGCTACAAAAAAAGAGTCTTGGCTGCTGGATGCAGAACCCTGGGTCTTATCATCTCCAGGCTCCGTGTGGACAAACAGTCACCATCGTGTCCTCTAGAAAGTTCCAGGAGTGGGTGCAGTGTGGGGTCACACGCTGATCCCTGGGAGGGAAGTGAAACAGGAGCAGAGAAAGACAGCTTCTCCGGTCCAGCGGCTGAAGGTTAAGTGTGAACGACCTGAACGTGACATTTAAGTCCTCAACGTATCCACTAAGTGGATTTCAGGAAGTTAAAGTGTACAACGAGAGAGAAAATGATCATTGCGCTAACGACTCATAAGTAAGCCAAACATGACCTTGCACCTTTTCAGCTATTTTCATAGAAAATGCTCTTCGTTGTGGTCAGAGGGGAAG
Organism: Tursiops truncatus; assembly: GCF_011762595.2. Taxonomy (NCBI): domain Eukaryota; kingdom Metazoa; phylum Chordata; class Mammalia; order Artiodactyla; family Delphinidae; genus Tursiops; species Tursiops truncatus. The sequence goes on along the minus strand of NC_047046.1, from coordinate 4,566,246 downwards.
AAGTTCCAAAAAGGAAAAAGGAAGAGGTGCGCGTGCACGGGCACGCGCACAAGAATTGCACTGGCTCCGAAGCCTTGGAGATTACGCTGTTTGCTCAAAGACAGAAGAAGGGTATCATGATACAAGGACATCTCTGCCATGACTACCGATCGTTCCGTGAGATTAATGTCGTTAAGTACAGTGGACTTGATTTGAACGTGCTCCCTGCCTTCTTTCTGGGCAAAGAGAATTATCAGGGAACTGGGCAGGGGAAGAATATTAGGGTTAATAAAACAGTTTTTTCCATTGCCCTCCGCTGGCTTCAAAAAAGGGAGTTGTCTAATGACAATTACTTCCCTCAACTGAACGGAGAAGGAATTTCCAAGGAATAAGAACCATTGGTCGTGGCTTCCTGCTTTCTTGTCAAAACACTCTTTTCAGCCCATTGGGCCGTATTTTCAGCAGAAGGGTGGGCTGGCGTGGCTGATATCTCTTCTCCACACCTGCTCGGCACCATTCACCCATCCTCTACCCACGTTTCCCCCCACCCCAGGTTCCCCAACAGGAGAGGCAGGGACTGCAATGAGGAAGAGAATGTGTCCCACCCAAGGGGGACAGCTGTTATTCTGTGAGCATGAGGTCCCAGTGGTGCCACAGCCCTGATTTTCCAAAGGAGAGGTCCTGAAATTGAAGCCAACACATAGGAGAACAGAGAAAGAGAGACTCCAATCCTTAACTGAGTCCTTTGACCAAGCAGTGCCTAAACCGATACTCAAAACGATTCATTTAGAGACCCAGGTCATAGCCCCATTTTTTTTCTTTTTGACTAAGGCGGTTTGAGTTGGGTTTCTGTTTCCAGCAACACAAAGGGGATGGAGGTCAACCATGACATCAGTGTTCCAAGAGGCCAAGCGTTAGGTAAGTTGAAGACTGAGACATCCCTGGACCCGTGTCAATCAAGGATGGGAAGTCTTCACGGAAGAGGTGGCATTTGGCCTGGATGGGGCTCAATCATAGAAGAGGGATATCGAAGGAGAGTGAACAGTAAGAGATCAAGCAGGGGAAAAGGCTGCTTAGCAGGATGTCTCTGCATCTCGTTTTGCCCCGGCAGTGCTGACACGTGCTGCTGTCCTAAGATGGTGTTCATAGCGCCCCCTCCCATGGCTTAGAGAACCTGAAAGTACCCAGGTTCCCGACGCCCTAATTCCCAACTGTCCCATATTTAGTGTTCAGCTTTCAGCGTCACTGTGCTGTGATCTTGAGCTCCGTCCAGGAAATCCAGAGAGAGAGAGAGATCCTTAAAGTGGGCCAGGGATGAGCTCATTTTGGAACTAGATGAGGGAAATTTGCCTTCCTGAAAATAGCAATGCTCGGAGGGCGGCTCCACAGCGAAGATGACTCACTTGTGAGTTGCGTGCTTGCCGTAAGTCTGTCTCTGAACTAATTATTGTCTGCCGAGAAATGACAGGCATTAAAACAATAAAAGTAAACCCAGTTCAAGGGCACACACCAAAAAGGAGCAGTTAACATCCTGAAAGGGCCTTTAGTGCAGGAGACTTAGGACAAATCTTTTCTTGTCAACTCTTCATCACTTTTGGCATTTCAGAGCCAGGGTTATGAGTCTTGTGTTGGCTAATAGCTAAACAGTACTTACATAGTGTGTCCCAAGAGACCAGGGTCAGAGCTTTAGAATAAGTGTCTGGGTTTGCAAAATATATGCTTTCTCAAGCTGCATGTGTGTGTGTGTGTGTGTGTGAGAGAGAGAGAGAGAGAGAGAGAGAGAACCACTATTTGACTTTGTGTGTGAACATACGTCATTCTATGCATGTGCGGTTTCCCTCCTAAAGGAATATTGTACTCTACAGGGTAAATGTGTAAAAATTATTTTTAATCTAATGATGCATGCTATTACATTGTACTCCAGTGTGTATTAAAAACATCCAGAAACTAGGTTCTAAGGATTGGGAAGTGCTTCCGAGAATTCAGAAATATTTGCAAGTACCCTACACTCCTGTGTAACTGAAACAAATGATTTTTTTCTTCCTTGGATTTCAAGCCCCTGATTCTTGAAATAGCTTCCTGATTTTCCATGGTCGAGACCACCCCCATCACACAGGGACTCCAGATGCCCTCCAGGGTAGGACTGCAACCCAGGAAAAGCCAATCCCATCAAATGGGCAACTGTGACTGGCTCAGTGTGGTCGTGTGACCCATCAGAGTCCCACTTGCTGTGGGACCACCTGCCAAGGGGTGAAGGTACATGGGAAGTAAAGCATCCCTGCACACCCAGAGGCCTTGCAGGGGCCCTCTGCCGTATGGAATGTCAGCCTGCCTCTGACATTTGCCACAGTCCAACCATATTGGGCTTAGCCTGCCTTGGGCTCGTCCGATTGGGTCAGAAGACACTTCCTGTTGTCACAGGCCTTGTTTTCTCATGAAGGCTTAATTAATTGCACCAACATTTCTAGCCTTGATTTTTCCTATTTAGTTTCAGTTTGTGAATTAGCAATTCCTTTCCAGGCGCAACTTGGAAGGCAGTGTCTTGAACAGTCACATCATAGAATCAAGCAGTTCACTCCAGCCCTTTCCGGTCTAAGGTGGCGTCCACCAGGTGTTCCTGCCCGACGGATGCTCATTAAATCTGGAAGAGAGAAGATGTGTAGTCTCTCTGGGGAAAGCCTCAGGTTGGGTTCTCTCTGAGACTGGAGACCAGCCCAGTGGCCTGAGGCCGCTGGCATCCCTCCCAATGACCCTGAATGGGACGTCCTGATCCAGGGTGAGCCCGAGGCTAATTCCGCCGGAGGACAAGGCAAAAAGCTTCCCGCACCTCACTTCAGCCAGACCGGAGCCATCGACCCTTCCTTGGCCACCCTGAGGCAGGAAATGGCTTCTGCCCATGGGAAGGCCACAGCTCGGACAGATTTCATGGGCTGACTGGAAAAATCAGACACAAATAAAATGAGTCCTCCAAAATCGACGTTTGCACCACTGTGGTGTCCTCCCATCTGGGCAGGCTTAGAGAGCCCAGGACAGTGGTAACTCAGAAAATGGGCAAGGAGAAAATGGTTAGAGCTAGAATGTGTCTAGATTATAGAACGTTCATTTGCAGGTACCACCTCAGTGGACATTCCATTTCCTAGACCTAAACCATGGGTCAACTCTTAATGAGCTCCGACATTAATTTAAGAGACTTCTATCATATTTTAAGTGCATAGAATAGAATTTTTTAAAATCAGAGCATATTCTTGGAACAAAGGTACATATTCTTTCAAATAAATTTTTCATTTAAATTGTGTGTGTGTGTGTGTGTGTGTGTGTGTGTGTGTGTGTGGTGAGTCCCAATATAAAATGCATTTCTCCTTGTGGATTATGATAAAGAAACTGAAAAGCACAAGCTGACCAGCTGTTCCTGACCTTGGTCATCCTTCAAGACCTAGATAGTGTCATCATTTCCAACAGGCTCCCTTTCTACTCCAGCTTGGATTGCCTCCTTCCATCTCTGAATGTTCTGAACCAGCCAATTTAAAGCCCAATTTTACACGTCCCCGTCTGGATCTTTATTATTCAGCATAAATCTTCCATCAATCATTCAGTCAGCAAGTGTTTCCTCTCCCACATGACTGTTCCTCCTTCGAGCAGGTCCTCTGATACAACATAGAGCCCTATAGCAGGTGCCCAAGCAGAAATAACCTGAGGCCAGCCTGGGAAGTCAGTGAGAGTAGCAGAACAGACCCCTTGTGGCACAGCCACGATGTGCCTACGAGACGTGAAGGAAGACTGGTCATTGCCGCAAAGAAGGCTCCCTTCCTTTCTGCCGGAAACACACGGGCCACTTCAGTTTTAAAATTTCTCACTCGGATAGGGACATTGACACATGAAATATTTCATGCTTCTCTCAGCTCTCCTGTAAGAAAATAGCAGCTCAGGTGCAATGATAAATGGCACTGATGCTCAGTTTCTACGACAGGGAACAACAGGGAGAGATGGGGACTGTAGTCAGGTGGAGAATGCATGACAATTGCTACTCGGTGGGCGTGTAGGACCAGTGGTGCCACAGGATCAGTTTTCCCAAGGAAAACCCCCAACCATCTGTCTGTGGACCACCGGGATCTCATCCGTGCCTTAAGGGAACAGACTCCTGCTGGGGATATGCACGATGGATACTGATTGATGGGACAGGGCTACGCTCAGCGACAGCCCTGGGGTGACGGCAACCTCTAGGTTTTTGCCTGGGATGAAGTTTCACGTTAAAGGAACACGCATGTGTGAAGGTGCACTAACGCATGTTTTGTATACGATCTGTTGCTTCTTAAAGGAAATCACACAAGCAAAGCCGACTTCTACTGCCCGGGGACTGTATGAACCCTCGTTAGCATGTTTATCTGGAACAGATAATTATCTGCATATCTATTCTCATCATGGACACTGCTTACCGTACACCATCAGGTGCCGTTTCTCAGTCTCCTTCCTCCCCAGATACGTGAGCTCCTTTTAAGGTTAAAAGAACAATTATTTCCCCCTCTTGCCCAGCTCTATTTTAAGCAAGTTCTGAAGGTACTTCAGCTCCCTTACAGGATTACAGAGGCTTGAATCCCACCCAGCACCCTCCCTGCAGTGTTGGACGTTGGTAAATTCAGCCACTTATATCCAGCTTCTCAGGCTCTGTAGTTGCCACAAGGTTCTCAAAGACGGTCCATCTAACTCCCTTTAGGGGCGGGGGCATTTCCCAGAGGAAAGTGAAGCTTTGGGATGGAAAAGTGGCCATCCTACACGGTGTGTTGCACTGGGCTCTCCAATCCCTCTTCTGATGCCCAGTGGGTAGGGGTGTAACAGAGAAGAGCAAACCGGACTCTATGTTGGATCTATTCCTTTAGCTCTAACCCTTGTGTCCTGTTGCCTGTGCTGAGTCATGCTGGCTCTGCGCCTTTTGTAAAAGAATGTTGCCTAGAGCCTGAAATATACAGGAGAGCTCTTTCCCAAGGCTCTGACCTTTAAAGGTGTAACACTTTTCCATTCATATAGATAAAAAATTGCCGAACAGAAAATGACAATAGTCTTGTGGAGGTTTATAGGAACATGGTGACCTGACCTACATGCACAGCTGAAAGAACAAAGGATTCCTGCACCAATAAGTTTGCAACGACCAGCCACAGCCCCTCCCCTTTCAGCACAAAAGAAACCTGAAATCTAACTCGCGTAAGATACTTCTTTGGGATGCTACTCCACTATCTTCCCGGTCTGCTAGCTTTCCAGATAAAGTCGCTATTCATTGCCCCTGGACGTCGTCTCTCCATTTATTGGCGTGTCGTGTGAGCAGTAGAGATCCGACTTGGTAACAGGGGCATCCTTCTTCCCAGAGGCTGCCTTTGTTTCCCACCCCTGGTGGCCTCTGTCATTACACCCCAAGCCCTGGAGTGTAACATAAGCCAGAGGTGAGACACTGTTTTCTGGGCAAAATTACAGAGAAAGAACTATCACTTTGGTGAGGGTCCTCTAAGCTTATTGGGGCCTCCCCTTGGAAAAGGAATCTGAGTGCCTAAGCTCCTCCTCGGGTGGCAGCTAGCAGAAACACTTATGGGGGAGGCCGATTGGGGTCATAATTGTGAAGTATGGCCCGAGAGAAGGGAAGCTATGAGACCGTGATCAGATGCTGAAACCAGATGCTGCTGGTCTTCCGTATCAGAACAGGCCCCGGACATACGTTACCCAAGAAGCAATGATGCAGTTTGTCCCATTTTTCTTACTCTTACCTGTTCTTGGGGGTTATGGTATTAATCCAGGCTTGGGATTTGAAGAATGAAAATCACTTCAGGGCCAAAGCTGGTGGCCTGAGGATTAATATCCCATCTGTTTATGGCTCACTCGTCACTTAGTTTGGCGGCGTCTTCTTTTATTAATTCAATGGATATTATTTTTTTAAATTATGAAATCACATACATTCATTGGGAAAAGATAAAACTAAAAAATATACGGGAAAATAGACTACTTAAAGATAGCCGACTCATGTTTTAATGAACCACATCTCATCCTCTTCGCAAGTGGAGGCACACACACGTACGCGCACGCACACACATCAGCTAAAGCCAATCTGACCTTCGATATTTAGCTAATTAGCTAACCCTCCTTTTCCACATCTTTAGGAGAGTTCGTTATCTTCACTCTGAATTTCCATGCGTGCTAAGGGAATTAAATTTCATTTTGTTTATTCACTCCATAATGTCTTTTGGGTGCCAGGTTCCTTGTAGCATACACAGTAGGCAGATGAGCCCCTGCATCATGGGTCTTTCACCGCAGAGGATTTTCCGGTGATTTCCAACTCTGTGCCTAACTAGATTCTTGGTTTCTCTTCTAACTTCGACTCTTGTTTCCTGCTCCACTGAGGCTTTCACGGGATACAGCCACTTGGACTTCATTTCTGCCTCCCAGCCATAAATTCACCCTTTTTGCTTGGCCTATGCGATGGTTAATGTTAGGTGTCAACATGAATGCGCTAACGGATGCCCAGAGAGCTGGCAAAGCATTATTTCTGTGTGTCTGTCTGTGAGGGTATTTCTGGAAGAGATCAGCATCTGATTCAGGACACTAAGAAGATCACTGTCACCAATGTGGGTGGTTATTCCCCTCTGCTCTGAGGGCCCAAATAGAACAGAAGTCAAAGGAAGGGCAAGTTCTCTCCTCTGGAACTGGGACATCCACCTTCCCCTGCCCTCGGTCATTGGAACTCCGGGTTCTCAGGCCTTCGGACTTGGGTTGAATTACACCACCAGCTTTCCTGGTTCTCCGGCCTGCAGATGGTAGATGGTGGGACTTCTAGGCCTCTGGAACCAGGTGAGCTAACTCCTGTATAAATCTCCTCTTCTGTACATCTCTCTGTATATCCAATTGGTTCTGTGTCTCTGGAGAACCCTGTATAGTACAGTCTGCAAAAATGAATCTGGGCCCTTATTTTTTTTCCCCTTTACCAGCTGACACTGAAGCTTTGTCTGCAGAGGGCGCTGGAGAGGCACTGCAGAAGACATGTATGTTGCTCCTAGGTTCCAGAATGAGAGGAAGGCACTGGAGGATAGGGGTGGGGGGAATGCTTGGAGCGAGGGCCGTCCGTCAGGATCACGAAAGGCTTCTGAGAAGTTTTTAGATGAGGGACAATGCAGTAACGTAGGGGCATAGAGCAATCGCAATTGACCTTTACTGTTTCCTTCTGCAAAATGAAAATAAAAGTTCCCAAGTTGTCTAAATTCAGTGTAATTAGCTCTCTGGGGTGATGTGTTAGATGATTAAATACTTTAAAAACGTTGCCTCCTGGATCATCCAGAAATAGGCCAATGTTACCGTTCATTATTCCACTGTCTACCTGGACAGCGCTCTCATTGGCCTGGGTCACAAAAAAAGGGAGGGGGGTGGATTTTGTTGAGTCTTTTTATCCTGGTTGAATTGACCAGAGCTAGATCTGTGAGATCAGAGTCAGCAGTTTAATTATCCTAAGTTCTTGAGTAAAATCAATGCCTTTGGCAAACTAGTTTATATCATTAAAGTCATCTGTTTGTTTTCCAAACATTGTCTACCAAATATAGCTGTCAGTAACAGCACTCACAGCTTCATGGTTAAAAATCAACAGTCTTGGGCTTCCCTGGTGGCACAGTGGTTGAGAGTCCACCTGCCGATTCAGGGGACACGGGTTCATGCCCCGGTCCGGGAGGATCCCACATACCGCGGAGCGGCTGGGCCCGTGAGCCATGGCCGCTGAGCCTGCGCGTCCGGAGCCTGTGCTCCGCAATGGGAGAGGTCACAACAGTGAGAGGCCCGCGTACCGGCAAAAAAAAAAAAAAAAATCAACAGTCCTTTTAATCATTAAATACAAATACATATATCAATATTACAAGAACATCATTTGCCTTTTTTTAGAAACAAACTCAAATTTATGATGACATGATACAGAATAAGAATAAATCTGATTTAAATGTTAAGATAAAGGTGGAATGTAAATGTTGGCTAGCTTTTCCTTTTATTTATGTAAATATTCATGTCAATAGCTTCTGACTGTTTCTCTGAAAGTTGTTAGACAATTCTGTGGTTTTGTCTTTCCTTTTTTTTTTTTTTTTTTGCGGTACGCGGGCCTCTCACTGTTGTGGCCTCTCCCGTTGCGGAGCACAGGCTCCAGATGCGCAGGCTCAGCGGCCATGGCTCACGGGCCCAGCCACTCCGCGGCATGTGGGATCTTCCTGGACCGGGGCACGAACCCGCATCCCCTGCATCGGCAGGCGGACTCTCAACCACTTCGCCACCAGGGAAGCCCCTTGTCTTTCCTTTTCATCATGGCTGAATTAAGAATTTTGCAGTTGACATATAATTGCAGTTGACATATAACAGTTTTTTCGGTTTATATTTTGTTGCTGATCAACCTCTCTAATCAAATATTTCCACCTCCCACTTCGTTCAAGTTGTGATACGTTTGCTAGCTTTTTCTCAAAAGCAACTCATCTAAAAATTACCGTATATCCAGGCAACCCATGTTACAGGTTGAAAGCGAGTATGTCCCTCCCACCTCTGATATGAGCTGGACAGTGGATTTCAAAGTGGCAGCCATGTTGCTAGTTCCCTGTGGCCAAGAATGCAAACCCAAAACGTCAGAGTAAAGACAGCAACCCCACATCTTAGGCTGGTTTGCTTCACATAAATAGTAAGACCTGGGATACCCAGACAGTTACAGGTAGCATTTGGGTTACTTCCTGTCTGTGTTTGGTTTATATTTATTTCTGCTGCAATGTATGTCTCAAACAGTAATAGAAATTCTTGCGAGTTCTTGATCAAGCTAGCTTTTCCCAGATTTCATTTAATGATCCCTTATTGCCTGTTCTATACTAATAGAAATATGTATTTTCGGGGAGATAAAAATTTTTTCTGCATGGATGAGCATGGCCTTGGCATTTCATCCAGTTGGGTTTTATTCCCTGTCTGCGTTTTCTACTGAAATACTGATTTTGTCTATATTAATCTGACAACCTGGGTGAGAATTCATTCAAAATTTATATTTTTTTTGGTTTTGTTGCTTGATTTACCCTGACTACAAGCACAGTATAGGAATTCATACTAATGTCATTTATTTTACAGTGTACTTTGCTTTTTAGTTACCAGTATTCTATGATCTACCATACTGGCCTTTTGTTATCATAATGATACATAAAAGGAATAGGTCCATTTCACTGGCATAGCTGTGGTATTTCTTCTGCTGTATTCCAGTATTATTCGCCGATGTATTTCTTTTAACTATGTGATTTTATAATTTTTCAGCACGGGTTGGCTATTATTTCAACTCCAGAACTGTTTCCTCATATATAATATACAGCATATCGTATTTACATGAGCAACGTTATATATTTTTCCTACAAAACAATTTTAAAATCATTTCCCAACCGTGTATGATGTTAAGTACTTGGATTTTCCACCATAAATATCTGTCTTAAAGAAATGAGTGTGTTTTATACTCGGTTATGTCTTATGGACTAGAAAATAAACTATTTCTGCAAGGCATACTGAATGAATAACAGGACAGTAGCATTTACCAAGCACAGAATTTTTGTAAAACATAGGGCAGCTAGTTAAATTTGAATTTCATAGAAAAGACAACTTTGGGTTTTTTTAGCATAAGTATATCCCAAATATTACATAGGATATACTTACACTAAAATTATTTATTGTTTATCTGAAATTCAAAGTGAACTGAATGTCCTCTATTTTCTTTGTTAAATCTGGTATCTCTATCCTCAGACAACCCTGTCTGGCCCCAACTTGCATTTTTTTTTTCTCTTTCCTCCCCTTCTATATCCCTTTTCCTCACCAAAGAAGAGATTTCTTTGGAGAATGTGGGAAACTTGAAATAGCTTCCAAAATAAAGACTTGGAAGCTTAAGATTTTAAATGAGGGTATTCATAGCATTGCCCCTTATGTCTGAAAATGTAGCAAAATAAAGACTATCTTCACTTTATAGAGCATAGGATTATGGACTTCTAAATTAGAATAACAGAATATTCATGCTGGAAGCAATCTTGGGAGTCGCCTCACTCGCCAACATTGTTTCACAGATGGAGGGCAGGTGCCCAAGGTCCCCTCTAGCAGCAGGCTATCTCCAGTTAGGGGGATATTTCCAATAGAGGGGTTTTTGCCAAAATATGATTCATGTAAAGAGTGTGAAATAATTTTGAGGTGACACACTGACAACGGAGAAAGTTACACAGGCTGAGGCCATACCGTGTGTGGAGCTGGGGAAGGAAGAAACAGAGCTGGAAGGGGGAAAGGTGGGCTGAAGAAGACCTCATATTTCCTTAGCGGCTCCTAGACCCTTGTGAGAGGTTCCCCGCCCTCTCCACCCGTTCCTCCACTTTTCTTGGGACCACCACCAATAAAAAAAGAGCTCCCTGTTTTGCACAGCAAAGGAAACCATAAGCAAAACGAAAAGACAACTTAGAGAGAAAATCTTTGCGAACAATGCTACCGACAAGGGACTAATTTCCAAAATGTACAAACAGCTCAGACAGCTTTAATATTAGAAAAACAAACAACCCAATCAAAAAATGGGTGGAAGACCTAAATAGACATCTCTCCAAAGAAGACAGACGGATGGCCAACAGACACATGAAAAGATGTTCAATATCGTTAATTATTAGAGAAATGCAAACCAAAACTAAAATGAGGTATCACCTCACACTGGTCAGAATGGCCACCATTAAAAACTCACAAATAATAAATGCTGGAGAGGGTGCAAAGAAAAAGGGAACCCTCCTACACTGTTGGTGGGAATGTAAACTGGTACAGCCACTATGGAGAACAGTGTGGAGGTTCCTCAAAAAACTAAAAATAGTTACTTTATCATCCAGCAATCCCACTCCTTGGCATATACTCGGAGAAAAACGTAATTCAAAGAGATACATGTGCCCCAATGTTCATTGCAGCACTGTTCACAATAGCCAAGACATGGAAACAACCTAAATGTCTATCGACAGATGTATGGATAAAGAAGATGTGGTACATATGCACAATGGAATACTACTCAGCCATAAAAAAGAATAAAATAATGCCATTTGCAGCTACATGAATGGACCTTGAGATGATCACATTAAGTAAGTCAGACAGAGAAAGTGAAATATCGTATGATTTCATTTATATGTGGAATCTTTAAAAAATGATATAAATGCTTTTATTTACAAAATATAGACTCTCAGACATAGAAAACAAACTTATGGTTACCAAAGGGGATATCGGGGGTGAGGGATAAATTAGGAGTTTGGGATTAACAGATACACACGACTATATATAAAATACATAAATGACAAGGACCTACTGTAGAACACAGGGAACTATATTCAATATCTTGTAATAACCTACAATGGAAAAGAACCTGAAAAAGAACGTATCTATGTGTGTGTGTGTGTGTGTGTATCTGAATCACTTTGCTTTACACCTGAAACTAACATGACATTGCAAATTAACTACACTTAAAAAATGGTAATAGGGGCTTCCCTGGTGGCCCAGTGGTTGAGAATCTGCCTGCTAATGCAGGGAACATGGGTTCAAGCCCTGGTCTGAGAGGATCTCACATGCCGCGGAGCAACTAGGCCCGTGAGCCACAACTACTGAGCCTGCGCGTCTGGAGCCTGTGCTCCGCAACAAGAGAGGCCGCGATAGTGAGAGGCCTGCGCACCGCGATGAAGAGTGGCCACTGCTTGCCACAACTAGAGAAAGCCCTCACACAGAAACGAAGACCCAACACAGCCAAAAATTAAAAAATTAATTAATTTTTTAAAAATGGTAACAAATAAATAAAGGTCCAGAGCAAAGGAAAAAAAAGTTTGCTAGAATTTACCTGTTGCAGGGGAGGGAACAAAGGAGGCCCCTGGGGACAGGGCTCTCTTTAATATCCACGTTCCTTTCAAAGAGAAGCCAAAAGGCATTTCACGTCACAGACACCTCCTTCAGCCACTGGGATATAATTCTGATAACTCTTATTCCTCTTTTTAAAATTAACAGAAAACATCATCTGTGTCTTTGAATCTCATGACACCTAACATGTCAGCTTTACATTGCCCATGCTTGCACAAGCCAGCTTTTAAATCCTGTTCCGCTCCAAATGAAGAGTCAGCAAAGGGCTAGACGTTTACAGCTCATGATCTGTAAGCGAATATAATGCTGCGGACCAGGAGTGCTAACACTGAAAGAAAGAAAGGGAATCTTTGATTGGACTGTGAATAAGCATCACAGTATTTATTAATTCTCCAAACGCCAACTTTCACACTCAAAGTGCTGTCAGAGTTGGGCCCAGCTGGGGAGTGATTCATCTGAGTCCACATCTCCACCCCCCAGACAAAACTTGAATCTCTAGTTCAAGGATAGTTACAATTGGACATGGCGCCAAGTAGCTTGCAAGAGCGCAGAATGGAGTACGGGAAGCACACATTCAGAGCCCTGAGGGCTTTCTGAATTGGTGGAATGATTTTTTTTTTTTTAATAAATTAAAACTAGGGAGAATGTTGGTGACCCAGCGTCTGATGCCTGCATTTGTGAAAGCATTTGGAGTTTTCAAACTAATTAGTTTTCAAACTAATTTCTCAGTACGTCTCCTGCTGACGTTTTTATTACAAACATCTCTTCATATTGATCTCAGTGGAGGACTCTATTCCCCAGGGACATATGGACCCAATTATCTGTGTTTTTGTTACAAATGTCTCCTCTTTTTTAAAAGCGCTGGATAGAAAAAAAAAGCTTTTGTTTTTCTCCCTAACCAGGACTTTTAGTCTGTGGAAATGAAACTCAAAACCCCAGGATGTTCTGTGAAGAAGCAATACACACCGTAAAGAAGCAGACATGTTATTGGTTTGTCCTTCTAGAGCAGATCTGAACAGAAATTTCAATCCATTAAAAAATCTGACTCCTGTCGCTCCTGCCCAGTTCCAGGAACAGTCACTGAGCAGTGAAGAGAACATCTTTCAAATGTTAATCTCAGATGTCCTCTTAAATCGTTAACTTTGTGACCACCTAGAGGGGTGGGATAGGGAGGGTGGGAGGGAGACGCAAGAGGGAGGGGATATGAGGATATATGTATACATATAGCTGATGCACTTTGTTATACAGCAGAAACTAAGACACCATTGTAAAGCAATTATACTCCAATAAAGGTGTTCTTTTTTTTAAGAGTACAAAGTAAAAGAGAAAAAAAAAAAGTTGATGCAAATGCTTGGCTTGTGTCAATGTATTCAAATTTACAGTTAAGATACACTGTAAAGACAGTTCCAAGGGAAGAAATGGGATTTGTGTGTATTTTTTAAAGGCAGACAATGGCCATTTCAAAATCCAGTTGTTGTTTTTAAATAAAACCAAATATATCAAATAGTCTGACATGGGGAGGGAACCAAAGGCTGATCTTTTTGGAATCATTTGATTTTTTAAATTTAATTATTATTTTACATTATAGCTGATTTACAAAGTTGTGTTAGTTTCAGGTGTACAGCTAAGTGATTCAGTTATACATGTACATACATCCTTTTTTTTTTTTTTTTTATTTCGGTACGCGGGCCTCTCACCGCACAGGCTCCGGACGCGCAGGCTTAGCGGCCATGGCTCAAGGGCCCAGCAGCTCCGCGGCACGTGGGATCTTCCCGGACCAGGGCACGAACCCGCGTCCCCTGCATCGGCAGGCGGACTCTCAACCACTGCGCCACCAGGGAAGCCCCCATTATTATTAGTTTTTAAATTTATTTTTGGCTGCGTTGGGTCTTCATTGCTGCGCGCGGGCTTTCTCTAGTCGCGGCGAGCGGGTGGGTGCTACTCTTTGCTGCGGTGCGAGGGCTTCTCATTGCGGTGGCTTCTTTTGCTGCAGAGCACAGGCTCTACGCGTCCGGGCTCAGTAGTTGTGGCACGTGGGCTGAGTAGTTGTGGCTCGCGGGCTCTAGAGCGCAGGCTCAGTAGTTGTGGCGCACAGGCTTAGTTGCTCCGCGGCATGTGGGATCTTCCCGGACCAGGGCTGGAATCCGTGTCCCCTGAGTTGGCAGGCGGATTCTTAACCACTGCGCCACCAGGGAAGTCCCCATATATCCATTCTTTTTCACTCTTCTCCCATATAGGTTATTACAGTTATTGAGTAGAGTTCCTTGTGCTATACAGTAGGTCATCTGATGTTTACTTTTGGAGTTTGTTTGGTGCCAGGGAGTCAGTGGTGAGACGGAGGGAAATCTGGGTGGAGATGGAGGGAAATCTGGGTGTAGGGATGTCACCGGGCCCCTGGAGCACTTGGACTGACGTCATGAGGATGCAACCCATCTGACTTCCTCCAGGCCCTGCCCCATGGCCACAGCCTGGCACACCTTCCGGAACAGCCATGAGGTGTGGTCCTTGTTCCCTGACCCGGGCACCCCTGTTGGCCGGAGATGAAGGATGCTGCAGGGCTGAGGACCGCTCGGCATCCAGGTGCACAACGGGCGTGCAAAGGGTTCACGCTCACAGGGTGAAACTATGACCGATGGAAGGTGGTGGGGGATGAAATCGACTTCCTTCCTCCTTCACGGTGGACCGCCTCAGCCCCCCTCCTTCCCGCCCCCTCTCAGGAGCCGGCGCCACGGGTGGAACAATGATTCCTGCTGGACGCCAGGCAGCGGCCAGCTTGGCAAAGTCCCTCCTCCCTCCCACCTCCCCCGCTTCCCCTGGGTCCTGCCCAGCCCCACCCCCGGTTTGCACAGCCTAATAACGTCAGCCTGCTGAGACATCACGGTGGTCTCACCCCGGATGTAGGCACTGGTGGGCCTGCCACCCAGGGTCTGGTTAGACGTCTGCTGGGGAGGACATCCCTTCCTAAATAAACCCCCAAGCTCCACAGGCAGGCTTGCTGTCTTTGCGCCCTGCTCCCCTCCACCTGCCTGGAAAACAGACAAGATAACCTGCAGGTACAATAGCCATCTCACCATGGTGACATGACAAGCCAACCTGCTAATGATGGGGGCAGAAAATGGAACGGTCCTGGGTTCTTATGCACTGAGCCATTGTCTGAATCCTGGGCTCCCTACCTCCACACTCCTTGTTATGTGAGTCAAACAAACACTCACTTGTTTATGCTAACTCTAATAATCGGTTCTGCTAACTCTGCCCCATCCTACCTCGCACCCTAGCCCTGTGTATCTTTCTGATTTCCATGAATGTTCTAATCCACCCCAAAGGCACACGTGCTTCCTTAATCAGAGATGGAGAAGGCGGTGAGAGGCAATTTCTCCCGGGCTTCTGCGTTCTCAGCGTCCAAGGGCACGTCCGGGGGGAGATGAAAATGAGGATCCCTTTCCCAGCCATGTCAGGGGTCGCAGCTCCGTCGCCCAGCTCCTTCTAGCTCACATTAATGACTCATCTTCTCGTCCCCTCCTCTACCCCGTTACAGCACATCTGAATTCAGAGCTCCAATCCCCACAGCAAACCTGGACGGACCTAGAGATTATCATGGTAGGTGAAGCAAGTCAGACAGAGAAAGACAAATACCATATGATATCACCTACATGTGGAATCTAAAATATCACACAAACGAACCTATCTACGAAACAGAAACAGGCTCACAGAGGTAGAGAACAGATTTGTGCATGCCAAGGGGGAGGGGAGGGTGGGGGAGGGATGGATTGGGAGTTTGGGGTCAGCAGATGCAAACTAGTATATATAGAATGGAGAAACAACAAGGTCCTACTGTACAGCACGGGGAACTATATGCAATATCCTGTGCTAAACCATGCAAGAAAGAGCCGTCCCTGCTGCTACGTGTGGCCACGGGCAGCTACGTCCACTGAGTCTTCTCCACATGAAGTGGAGAACTGGGGAATTAGCGTACTTCGTTGAAAAATTAATTTTCTGCTCGCATCTAGAACTATAAGAATCAGTATTTTAGAGTTAACCTTTTTGGTTGGAAGCGTTTTCTTAGCTGCGCTCTGCTCCTGGCCGGCAAGTAGAATTAATTTTTCCCCAATCTCAACCGTCCAGTCCCCTTCCTGAGGCAACCAGTATCTCCCAGTGCTGTGTGGCCACATAGAATTGTGTGCTTTTACACACACACACACACGCACACACAGAGTTTTTACCCCATTCTAACTCCAGACATCCGAACATCTCAGAGTGTCGACCACCCTCCCCCTCCCGCAGTGACTTGGTGAGCCGTATCAGAACTCACCAGGGCTACGCAGCGGGGAGGTAAGGCAAGAAGGTGCACAAAGTAGGGTTTAGTGGCAGAGAAGCGAATTTCTGAAGGTCCTATGGAAACCGCCTCTCTCCCCTTCTCTCTTTCTCTCCCGAAGCTTCTGGCGGCCTAGAGGGATGCTCTCCCGCGGGTGGGCGCACTTTCTCACACCACCTCCGGCGGGGGGGGGGGGCCGAGGCGGGCGGAGCGCCTGTGGGCGGGGCCGGGGAAGGGGCGGGGCCAGGGCGGGGCGGGGCCGGGAGTCCCGAGAGTCCGGAGCCTGGGAGGCCAGAGACTGGAGAAAAGTTGTGGGATCCGAGCCCCAGCCGCCACCAGAGCCGGAGCCGCCGGGGCGAGGACCACCCAGCGGGGATCCGGCACGACCTACGGAGACGCAGCCGGACCCGCCCAGTTCGGCTGCCCGGGTAGCGCCGGGGTCGGGGGCAGCCGCGGGGGCCGCGGGCGGGAGGCGTGAACCCGGGGGCTGCATGTTGCGCTCCAAACACAGGGCCCCGGGGCTGTGCGGGGCACCCTGCCGGGCAGAGGTAAGGCAGGGGCGGGGGCGTCTGTCGCGCCGGCCCTTGGGCGGGGATCGCTTGAACTTGGGGTTTGTTGGGGAAATCTGGAGAGGGCGCTGCTGCCACCAGCAGCGCCTCTGTGGGGCCCCTTCCCTGGATGGGCAGACCCTGGGGCAGCCTCGTGGGGGGCTGGGGCAAACGTGTCCGTTCCAGGATCTTCAGAACCCCGACCTGAAGCCATCTGGAGCACCTGGAGTCGGAGAGGAGGGGGCGTGGCTGAGGGCATGCGTTTACTGCAGCCCACTCGGGCTTTCGTGGGGTCTACACCTGGGATCCAGGAAGCGGGGTCCGATTATGTGAACCCCTTTTCCGCCAAGCATAGGATTACCTCCAACCCCCCATCTGCACCTTGTCAAACTGGGACTGGCGGAGAGCCTGGCTTTTCGCACCCCTTCTGCCCAACCCCAGGTCCCAGAGCTGCTCGTGGATAACGGAGGAAGGCGCGCTCACAACGCAGCTACAGCAAACCCGGGCTTGGCAGAATTCGGGGACTCCCCCTGACACCCCAGATTCGGTCCGATGTGATTTGGGGGGTGCAGGTAGTGGTTGTCGGGCCCAGAGACGCTGGTGGGTGCGAGTCTCTGGAACAGAACCGGGCTTCCCAGGAGTCCCCTACCTGCAGCCTTTCACCCCAGGGGAACGCGCGGCCTCTTGGAGTGGAGGAAATGTCATGGACACGTCGGACACAGCCCAGAGCCTGGAGCATTCACTAGAAGACCAGCTGGTGATACGACTACTGTTATTTTCACTGTGCACACTTGGGGCGGGGATCACCGCGCCGACTCGGCGGGTGGGGCGGGAGAGTGGTCTCCAAGCTCCTGGCGCAGGTGGCATCAAGCGCCCTTTCTCGCCCAGCACTGGCTTTGGTGGCCCTGGGGACCTGCGAGGGGCCAGACCTCAGCCCCGCAGGGACGCAGGCGGCGCACGGCTTCTGCCAGGGTCCTGGGGTGCGGATGCAGGAGGACAGAAAGCGAAAATGTGTTTGTCTTGCTGCCTGCGCAGTAGCGAAGGGTCTGCAGGGCCGCATGGATTAAAGGCACTGGCAGCCGGGCCAGGGCATCTCTGCGTCTTGCTTCCCTGCCCAGGTTCCACTCCAGCCCCTGCATGAGCTGACGGTCAAAAACTAAATCCAACTCAATGGGAATCTTTTTTTCTCTCCTTCCTGAGACTCTTTAAGCTGGGCTTGATGCACTTTGATAGATACTGAGACACACCACCAACTGATGTTAAAAAGTTGCATTTGCTCTTCAGAAATCCACCTTTCTTGAAATTTGAAATTCTCCTTCTATCAGTCTAGTCTTGAGACAGCTTTCAGTCTCTGTGTGTGTGTGCACAAGTTGTGTGCGTGTGTATGTATACCTGCTGTTTTTTTGTTTTTTGTTGTTTTTTTGTTTTTGCGGTACGCGGGCCTCTCACTGTTGTGGCCTCTCCCGTTGCGGAGCACAGGCTCCGGACGCGCAGGCTCAGCGGCCATGGCTCACGGGCCCAGCCGCTCCGCAGCATGTGGGGTCTTCCCGGACTGGGGCACGAACCCATGTCCCCTGCATCGGCAGGCGGACTCTCAACCACTGCGCCACCAGGGAAGCCCCTGCTGTTGTTTTTTTAAATGTGCCTAAACTCAAGTTCATCTAGAGATGGGCCAAAGAAACAATAGTCTGACACAACACTCCAGAAGAAGCTGGCTATTCTGGATTTATTAAGAGGTGGAATTGTTCTGTTCTTTATGGGCAATTTAAGGTGCTTTTCAGGCATAATCTTGACTGCATACTTCAGAAATTGACATCCTTATATGAGGAGGAGAGATTTTAACAAGCTGTTTAAACAAACTAGAGTGTGTGGTGTCCCTGTAATTTATGCTCAACTAAGCAGGCCCTTCCAGGAAAAAAACTAAGGTGCCAACATCAGGTGAAACATAAATCTTCTAAGATCTGCTGTTTGAGAGAGTCACTCCACAACTGGGCCAACACTCAGCGTATAAAACAGTGTATAAAATCTTGAGAAAGTTCTGTCTTCATCACTCTTCTAAACCCCCTCCCACTTCCAGTGCAGATAAATATTCTTATTCAAGGAGACTGTACAGAAAAAAAGAAACACTTTGATTCTATTCCAAGCCAACCAGTAGTCCAGATCAGAGGAAATAGCTGTGTAACCGGAGCAACTATGTCAAGTGCGAGTATCACATGGGATCAGGGATGAGGAAACTGCACATTGAATGGAAGGATTGCTAAATTCTCTCAGCTCATGGGACTACATGTGATTTATTTAGAATCAAACATTGATCATCCAGAAAGGCATATATTAAAAAGCAAAATTGTCCTTCTCCATTTCTCCCTATTTCTAGCCTTGCTCCTAAGGGGACCCATTTAAAACTCTTTATCAGTTTTTGTTTTTTATTTCTTTTGGCCATCGCCTCCTAGTAGAGCTGTTTATCAATGTGGCCACCTCTAATGCTACTCTATCTGTAATCATTTTCCTCCCTTCTTCACTTAAAGAATCCAGATTGTGTTTGCAACCCAGTATGCCCAGCTCAGGATAAAAAAATACTACATTTCCCAGACACCCTTGCAGAAATGAATGGTCACATGACATGAATATGCCCAATGAGATGCAAGTGTCGGTTCTGGGGCGGGGCTTCTGGGGGAAGCCCAGCGTCCCGGATCTAAGAGCGTGGCACAGAAGACGCGCTGGGCCTGGGGAGGCCGCCTCTCAACCCCAGGGCTTGTGAGAAGGCTACACGGTCCGGGTGGGTTTCTCTCCCTTCTGGTGCGGGCTTGCGTAGACAGCTCGGGCAGCCCGTGGGTTCTTGGTCTCCCAGCTTCTTGCATTAGCATCAGGTTTTCTCCTCAGAGAGCGTTTCCTGTCCCTGTGGGTTGCATGGGGATCCCTGAATTAATTTCTATGGTCACGTCGGGCTGACTTTGCCCAAACCCTTGTACTACTTGGACTTCAATGGATCCCAGCTCTGAGGCCAGGAGGCTGAGAGTCTCCTGGTGGGCAGAGACCTGGATTCCGTGGCAGATTTACCCAAGGATGGAGGAAGGGGCATGAAAGTTAAAAAGAAGTGATGTTTGGGCCCAGGGTCCTGGCTGCTCACCAAAAATGAACTCTGAGTGAGAGAAGAGGATATAAAAGACCGTTCGTATACATTTTAGCCACATGCAAGTGATCACTCATGCAAATTCCACTTTACACACGTATGTAGTGTGCAGGCTGTTTCCAAGGATGCTACCACGTTACTCATGTACCATGGAGAGTCAGTTCCTGCAAATTACAGAACAAATTCCTTTCACAGATATATGACATCACTAACGAAGTGCAGCTCAGATTTCTCTACTTCATTTGTAAACTGCTTTTTGATCTAACTCAGCATCTTTCTTTTTCTTTCCTTCGTCTTCCTACTTAGCCATAGAAGACCAAGGAGGCCATTGACATCATACAAAAATTGTTCTCACTGTGAACGCTCTTCCTGTGACAGGTCACATCCTCAGAGCAAATATCACCTTCTTGGAAGAAACCAGTGTTTTCTGAGGAACTCAAGGTCACAGCGCAGAGGTAAGTCATAATTTATATTCAAAGCTAATTGGTTGCCAGTGTTACATGCAAGCTATCCTTATGGGCTAGTATTTTGCTTTTGGAGAATACTTTCTTTTTGGGGGATTAATGCCGGATTTAAGCTTTTGAAGGCAAACATGTTAGTTTCATTTTAATAGGAACTCAAAAATTCATGTGAGGTGTGTCATTTGCCTGAGCTGATCCAAAGTGCAGATTATTTTCTACATTGAAGAAATAGATTAGGAAGACCAAGCATCATGGGAAAATTGCTATGCTTTTCAGAGGTGTCAGACTGTGTCATGGGATTGGAACTTCTGTTCAAATGAGGATACCAGCTCCTGTCCAGAAGGTTCAGTTTTCTCACAGGGGTTGCTTTAAGATGTCTGCGGACCCATCAGAAGGGAGTCTTGAAGGCTCATTTCCA
This sequence comes from Tursiops truncatus, assembly GCF_011762595.2. NCBI lineage: Eukaryota > Metazoa > Chordata > Mammalia > Artiodactyla > Delphinidae > Tursiops > Tursiops truncatus. The sequence continues at coordinate 4,545,524 of NC_047046.1, read as the reverse complement.
AGTGCAGTTAGGTGAGCACTGTACCATCAGTAATATCAGGATGGGCGGTGCTGTCCAGCTAGGGAAGGAGATGCTGGATGAAATCATGTTCCACTTGCAGAGAGGTTGGCACCCTTGGCCTTTATGGGGCCCGGAACATTCTCAGCTCAGCGGGCTGTAGTTGGAGACAAAGTTGTCATCGGGGCATTGCCAAACAAGAAGACGTGGTGGTCAGTGCCCTCATGACTATCACTGATTTGTTCATTGTGAGATCCTTGCCCTGGGGTCGGCCAGTGGTTGAAGGCATGAAGCAGGTGAGATTTTGCCCAGTGTTCGGGAGATGTATGTTCAAGAAGAGAAAAAATAGTTTCTAATGTCAGAAAGCCTTTGGCGTGAGACTGAAGGACAAATCATGTGCATGTACAGAAATACAGTCTAAACCTAAAGGGAGGGAGTGGGCCAGCAGGGATACCAGTATAAAGTGGCCACTTAGACCTTGTGTTCTCATTGAAGGGGAGGAGGCTGTCACCTTCTTTTGCAGAAATGAGAATACTAGCTGAAAGGTCGAATGCATGCAGCAAGAGGGTGTAAGAAGAAGATATAAGTATTTTGACATCACATTCTGGGTTAAAAAAACGCTGAGACTAACACCTATTTTTTTTACTTGTTGAGATAGAGTGTTAGCACATTAAAACCTGGGAAAGTCTCAATTATTAGGGTGACATGACAGTGGCAGACTAACAGAAGGCTGTCCACAAGAAAATTACTCTTAATTAAAAAGCAAACAGTCATTTTTCAATGTATGGTGCTGGGGTCATTGGACATCAATGGCAAAATAAATGAACCTTGACCTAAATGTCACACTTTGTACAAAAATTAACTCAGAATGGATCACAGATTTAAATGTAAAATGTAAACTAATACAGCTTTTATCAGGAAACCTAGAACCTCTTTAGGACCTAAGACTTGGTGAGCAATTCTTAAACTTGACACTGAGAGCTTGATGCATAAAAGAGAAAAAAAAGATAAATGGGACCTCATCAAAATTAAAGATATTCAATCTGCAAAAGACTCTGTTAAGAAGGTGAAAAGAAATTATAGACTGAAAGAAAGTATTTGCAAACAACATATCTGACGGAAAAAAATCAAAGTTCAATAATATTTAAAAAAAGGTGTATTTTGGCAAGATTGGGCAAACAACAAGAAAAGACATTGCATTGAAGAAAAATATGAATGGCAAGTAAGCATATGAAAAAGATGTTTTACATTACTAGCAATTGGGGAAATACAAAGTAAGACCAAGACGAGATGAGAAATAACTACACACCTGTTAAGATAGCTAAAATTTATACGTGTATGTATATCATCATTTATTGTATATATATTTATGCGTGCGTGCACACACACACACACACGCACACTGCCAGATGTTTGTGTGAATTTGGAGAAATGGATTTCTCACGCGTGCTGCTGGGAATGTAAAATGGTACAGCCAATGTGGAAAACGGTTGCGCCGTTTCTTCGAAATTCAAACATGAAATTCAGACATTGACCATGCAAGCCAGCAGTGGCACTCCTGGGCGTTTACTTCTTTTATTACTTACTTACCTGTGCATGAATGTTCGTAGCAGCTTTATTTGTAATAACCTTAAACTGGAAACAATCCACAGGTCCTTTAACGGGTGAATAGTTAACACGTAGAACATCCGTACCATGGGACACTACTCGGCAATAAAAGGAGTTTAAGAAAAATTGTTTTGTTTGGCCGAGCGTCGGGGCATGCGGGGATCTTAGTTCTCCCACCAGGGTCCGAACCCCGGCCGCCTGCAGCGGAAGTGCGGAGTCCTAACCACTGGACGGCCAGGGAAGTCCCGGGAGGTACTGTTGATACAGCAGCTTGAATTGATCTCAAGGGCTTTAGGTTGAGTGAAAAAAAACCACCCCAAAAGGGCCAAAAAGGCCATGCATACTGTTTCCCCATATATAACAGTTTTTGAAATGACAGGTTTATAGAGCTGGAGAGGAAATTGTTGGTCACCAAGAATTCGGGGTGCTGGTGAATTGCTGGATTCCAGAAGGTCATGAGTGTTGCCCTTGAAGCTGTCTCTGGGCCTCCCCCAGAGACAGTGTCTGTTGGCACTGCCAGGTCAGGAGATCTTCGCCCAGAAGTTTCTCTCTGCCCGGTGCACACCATGGACTCTGGCTGTCTTTCCAAACTCTGCACTTAGTTCTCTCCTGGGCTCCTAGTCAGTGTAGTGACAAGGGTCGGGTGGGAAAGCAATCTCAGGAAACATGGGACCACATAGAGCTTCATTTCTCATTCAGCACATGGACGTCGGTTGTAACACCCACTGAGTGACTGACCACTGCACTGAATTTTGAGATTAAACGGAGGGAGGATGGCTTGTCCGAGCACGAGGCATTTATCGGTACACGTCCCTGGGGCTTCATGACATGTTCCTACATTCTGATACAGCATTTTGTGGTCAGCTGGCTCTGGGACAAAATGAGGATCTGCCAGCAGATGTTCATGACTTTCAATATAAGCTTTCAGACAAAATTTGCCTTCCGTTTGGCTTGAGGTGTGGTGGGTCAGAAGTCTAAAGCTCCTAGAATTCCCAGAAGGATTTGCCACATGAATTGCGAGAGAGGACAGAGCCTTAAATTTTTTGTAAATCGATCTTTAGGAGATGTCATAAACCTGTCTGTAATTAAAGCTTACTTAAGAGTTGCATTTCCTTTAATTGCCTTTTCTGTATTTGAAACACAAGGAGGATTTAAAGATCTACTTAGAAGGTTCAGTCTGAATGTTTTAGTCTCAAGTCTGTCTGGCTGTGTGTCTGCTCCCTTCAAATGGAGAATATTCTTGTGCTACAGCAGGGGTTTTAAGGAAGGTTGCCTAGGCCTATACTTCCATCTCAAGGTCTCAGTGCTAGGCGTGCTGGTTGCTACTGAGGTATCATTGTTCCTAAGCCAACTTAGTAAAGAGAGCTATGAAATGTACATATGGATACTAGCCCTTGTATCCACATACACACACATCCATCTATCTATCTGTCTATCCATCCATCCATCTATCCATCCATCCATCCATTCACCCATCATCCATCCATCCATCCATTCACCTATCATCCATCCATTCATCTATCCATCCATCCATTCATCAATCCATCCATCCATCCATTCATCCATTATCCATCCACCCATCCGTCATCCGTCCATTCATCTATCCATCCATCCATTCATCAATCCATCCATCCATCCATTCATCCATTATCCATCCACCCATCCGTCATCCGTCCATTCATCCGTCCCTCACCTCTCCCCCGCCAAAACATGATTCATATTGATAACACTGATTCCAATAAATCACCAGGGTTCACGCTAACCTTCCCCCTTTCCTTATTTTTAACTTCTTTTTCTGACGGTGAGAAACCTGGTTTTCATGTTCTCATACATTTACGTATTTCTTCAATCCTAGTGTGTGTGGTTTCAGAATTGCTAGTTGTTTATAGCCTTACACTATCCAATCAATACAGTGTCTAAAGTTACTTAGACTAGATCTTTTCTTTCTTGCTTCCTTTAGGGTGGCAGGTTGCTCATTTGTACTATAGTTTGGCTCATTATTACCATTTATATTCCATTTTGGGTTGTCCTACATCCTGAGTTTTAAAAAATCATGTGTTTACTTTTAGAATATCTGAAACGCTGCTCTGGTTCTGAGTCAGAGCTATACAAATTGTCTGCTCAGAGAGGTGCGCCTTCCCCCTTCATCCCTACTCCCCCGTTCCCATACCCCCCTTCTTTCCACACCAATCTCTTTAGTTTCTGGTTTTCCTTCCTATAATGATTTTGCACCAATAAGTAGATACCCGTGCATTTTCTTAGATCTTCTTTCTGACATGAATGAGAGTGTATTATGGACGCACTTTTGTACACTTAACAGTATAGCGTGGAAATTCCTCCAGTTCGGGTCCTCATTCTTTCTTCATCCCCCTTTTAAATAGATTTTGTGTTTTAAAGCAGTTTTAGGGACTTCCTTAGTGGTCCAGTGGTTAGGACTCCGCACTTTCACTGCTGAGGGTGCGGGTTCAATCCCTGGTCGGGGAACTAAGATACCACATGATGCAAGGTGCAGCCAACAAAACAAAAACAACAACAAAAAACCCCAGCAGTTCTAGGTTCACAGCAAAATTGAGCAGAAAGTACAGAGAGTTCCCGTATACCCCCCGCACATGTCTCCACTTCCCCCGCCGTTAACATCCCACACCCCATTCTTTTTTATACCTGTGTAATGCTTCATTTATAGACGCGCCACCAGCTATTCAGACCCTCCCCTATGTGGAGATATTTTTTATTGTTTCCAATATTTTGCAGCTACAAACAGTGCTACAAGGAGTAAACTTGTATGCATGGATTTTTAGGTATTTGGAGGAATATCTTCAGGGTGGCTTCCTAGAAACGGGATTTCTAGGTCAAAACATGTAAGTGCGTATGACGTTTTCTTACGTTTCGCCAAGTTTCCCTCCAGAGGGGCGGTGCCAGTCTGGACTCTCGCCATCCATATACAAGAACGCTTCCACTCAGCCTCGCCAGCAGAATGTGTTGGGGTGCTTTTTAATTTTTGCCAGTCTGTTAGGTGAGAAATGGTATCTCAGTGTTGTTTCAGATTGCATCTAATTATAAAGTCAGTCTGAACCCTTTTTTTCTTATGTTTGGGAGCCATTTTTGTACCTCGTGAATTTTCTGCTCACATGTTAGTTACATTGCTGTTTGAGTTTGAGAAGTGCGGATTTCAGGGGGAATTCAATTTCTTGTTCAAAAACATGTAATTGGTTTCAGGTTAAGTACTGGTACCTGAATCTGACAGTGCCCTGAGAAACTTTCAGCAGTGGCCGTGACATGTGGTTTGGAGGGTGTGCGCTGCTGGGGGCTGGGCAGCATTGCATTGGGATCGGACTGGTCTTGGTATCAAGAGGGTTTGAAAGAGATCTTGGGGAAGTTCATTCCTGATTTCTAATGGCAGTCCTTCTTCCCATCACAGAGAGACCCTTCAGATCTGAGAAACCTCATAGGACAGTGGGGCAGAGAGGTTCAGAGTGAGGACTAAATTCCAGCTGCCTGGGTGTGAATGTCAGTCACCCCCCAACTACCTGTGCAACCTTGGGCTTGCCATGTGTCCTCTTGGTGGTCAGTGCACGTTTGTTGGGGGAACAGTTGAATTTAGACGTAGTGTAAGACTCTGATCCGAAAATGAAGTATGTGGGGTTGTCAACGCCAGAAGGATGGGTGACACAGCAAATAAAAGTGTAATGGGTATGAAAGCTTAGGACCTTTAGGGACATTTGTCTAATTCTGGGAAAGGTTTCCTCCTCCTGCCTGGCATTAGAGGTGATTTATCATTTCAAGTATATATGCTTTGTCTTGTGTTTCCATAATGCCAACCATCTACCATTTTGGTGACTTTACTTTTTGTCATATCAGTGATGGGCCTGATCTGTTTTCTTTTTTTTAATTAGAGTGTATTTGGTTTACAATGTTGTGTTAATTTCTGCTGTACAAAAAGTGACTCAGTTATACATATATATGCATTCTTTTATATATTCTTTTCCATTATGTTTTATCCCAGGACATTGAATATAGTTCCCTGTGCTCTACAGTAGGACCTTGTTGTCCATCCATTATGGTCGGTCATCTTCATGAATTTAACTACGATATGCACCCCATGTAGAATCATTTACTCACAACTTAAGTCAACTCACTTTAAAAAACATATAAATTCATCTAAAAAGGAAGCTTGACATCCACCACCGTAAATAGAAAACTGACTTGTGATAAAGAAAAGGTTGTCATAGATATAAATACCACATATGCAAAGCAACAATATTGAATTCCATCTAGGTACCATTGCTTACAGAAGGGGCTGGGCTGGAGGCCTGCTCTCTCTATTTCAAAGGAGAAGAGTCAGTGTTACAGAAAGGTTAGCACTGAACTGAGACTTCTCCTTGACATCTCAATACAGAGGGTTGCAGGAGAACTTGAAGGAGACAGCTGTCTTACTCGGTCACTCGATGTTATTTAAGATCTGGTCTGTGCATCAAACCATATCTAGAACCAGGAGCAATGTCAGGCCTTGGAAAAACTGGCCCACAATTTCTTCATCATCAGAAATTAGAAAAACTGAGGCTCAGATGTACCCAAGTCAGCCCCTTGGTGGTCAGCCTCAATGGTCCAAGATCCCTGACTCAGACTCAAGAAATCTAGTTGACTCCTTCAGGGTTTGTAGTTTGTAGTTCCTAGAGATGGCTAGAATGTAGTTTTCATTTTACAGGTATTTTCTGACCATCTGTTATGTGCAAATTCTGGTTAATTTCCCCCCTACCTCTCTTAGTTTGTTCATCCATTCGTTCGTTCGTTCATTCATTCCTTCCTTCCCTTCTTCCCTCCCTCCCTCCCTCCCTTCCTCTCTCTCTCTCTTTTTTTTCGGATAAATAATCCTGACCCTCATGGAACTCACAGACTCTCTAGAGGTAGAGAGAAGGCAAATGTGTAAATTAACAAATATTCTTCCCTAGGCAAAAATGTAGCTATTGAATAAATGAATCCAGAAATAGATATGATAGCAGGATTCAACATTCCATTTAGGAATTCTAGAATGAGATGAAGCAATACTGATGAGCTTCTGCAGAAGGCATCAGGATTTTCTTGCTGAACCAAAGAAGACTGTCCATCAACATGAGTCAGCAGAGTACCTACTATGGAGGCCTGTGTGGCAGCTTCAAGGGAGACAGAAACGTCTGAGCTGGGGGTTCTCTGACCATACAAGCTGCTGTTCAAGCCCCCGAGGAAGTGTTGTGGACAGGAAGTGACCTGAGAAAGAGAAGAGAGAGGACAGTGAAGTCCAGGTGGAAAACCAGAGGAGCCTTCCTGGAGGAGGAGGCTTGGGAGGATGAGTGGGGCTTGGCTTGATGAATGCAAGCTGGTGAAGGTCCACTGCTCTTCGTGGGGCATTAGTAAAATGGGATTGGAAGTTCCACTCCCTGGAATGTCAACTCTGCCTGTTTCAGCATCTCGAAAGTTCCTAAAAACTTTTCGTCCACCCGTCTAAATTCCTCACAACAGTTTTCAGAAGTACTCATGAGAAAGCCCCCCACTTTCCAGATGAGAAAAAGGAAGGTCAGGAAAGTGAAGTGGCTTTCACAAGAGAGCAAAGTTAAGGAAGCTGGTTTGAAGCCAGCTCTTTCCGTCCCCGGAGTCTGATTTCGCACTCTTGTGCTCTGTTCAGAAAGGCAGCATCACAGAGCGTTTAAGCCCAAATGCACACCAGCAGGCGAATGGAGATGCAGGTGCGCCTGTGTTTATCCAAGGACGCATTCACCGGCCATGGAGAGTATAATTAGCGCCGCGCGTTTCAACTTGGACCCGCCTTTAAAGCATAAGACTGAATAGAAAAACGGAAAAGCAAGTTGTCAGAGTGTACCTAGACCAAGATGTCACCGCACGAGCTTAAAACGTGCCAAGTAATTTCATGCATTTCTGTGAGTACATATGTATGTGGTAAAAGTAGAAAATAAAAAATATGCATGGAAATAATACATATAAACATCAGGTTGTCTCTGGGGAGGGCAGGGGGTGGGTGGGATGAGGTGGGTGTCCCCAGGGAACCTTAGGGCCTCTCTGAGACTTACTTCCTAAGCTAGGTGGTGGGACAGAATGGTTGGTATTTGCAGTATTTAGCTGCCTGATGTATTTAACCATTTTCAAGCGATGGCCATATAGTGATCACACTGGCGCATTTTCTGTGGACTTTGAGACGAGGAACTTGAAGGGGTTGGAGACATATAGATGAATTTACATGGGCTCTGGCTCAGTTTTGCATGTAATGCGCATCAACTATTTGATCCACTGGGCTGCATCCTGCATCGGGGACCCCCACCCGTCAGCTGAGGCTTTCTTAGAGGCAAAGTACAATGAGTCTGTTCTTGGCCCTTGTTTCTGATGGAATTAGACTGAGAAAGTTGTATACAGCTGTGTTCACTATTCCCAAATCAAAGAACCAGAATTCAAACTAATTACTCAGCTCCGAACATAAGATCCAGGAAGAACAACAGTACTGGGGCTGGGAATGGGAGTGTCACTCATTCGTTCAATCAATATTTCCTGAGCAAACATAAGATCCAGGAAGAACAACAGTACTGAGGCTGGGAATGGGAGTGTCATTCATTCGTTCAATCAATATTTCCTGAGCAAACATAAGATCCAGGAAGAACAACAGTACTGAGGCTGGGAATGGGAGTGTCATTCATTCGTTCAATCAATATTTCCTGAGCAAACATAAGATCCAGGAAGAACAACAGTACTGAGGCTGGGAATGGGAGTGTCATTCATCCATTCAATCCATATTTCCTGAGTGCTGACAGCGTGTCAGGAATTCTACCAGGCATTGGGGCTACAGCAGGAAACAATAGCAATGTGATCCTTGCCCTGGTGGAAACTTACACTCTATCAGGGGAAACACCTCCTCCCTCCAAAGTAAGCAAACCTATAGAGATAATCAGTACAGACATTAGTTAAACCGTTGCCAAAATACATACGTATATTTGCCAAATCTGATTTGCTTGCAATAAAATAACACATATCTATTTTTCATTTATTAAATGTTCGTTGAGCACCTACTCTGTGCTAGCCACTGTCCTAAACACTGAGGTTGCAGCAAAGATCCTGAGGCTGCCTCTGATTGGCCTGATTTGAGGCAGAAGCTCATCTCTGAACCAATGACTGTAAACCCAAAAGATGGGATACTCTGATTGGCTAAGTCTGGTCACATGTCCACTAAGCCTGGTCACATGTCCACCCCTAGAAAATGTGGGCTCAAGTCAAACCACACGGGCTGAATCAAGCCAGGGTGGCTTCTCAGAAAGAAAGTAGGAGACTTTTCCGTGAACGGCGGAGGATACTAGATGTTAGTGATGAGATGCCGCTGAAACGATCTCCAAGCTCTTTCTCTGAGGTTCACCACAGCCTTTCCTTTTGCCCTGTTACTTCAGAAACACATTCTGAACTAGAACTCCTTGCTCAACTTGCGCTTGCCGTCTTGGGCTCCTGGCTGGGTGGTTTCCAGGAATAGCATGCCAGGAGCCTGGGCTCACAGGAGACGTAAAGGGCTCCCTTCTCTGGGGTGCTTTCTTTTGATGTTATGGTTAGTCATACACATGCGTGTGCCTGGGACGTCTCCGAGGCAGGACGCCCCATCTGCTGCAGTGCACTCAGATGACAGAGAAGCCAATGCACTGTCTATTTTTAATGTTCCTGGCGTGCCAATCAGGTTGCAGCTCATCGATGAAGACATCTGATAACAACCCCTGCTGCTCTCTTTACAAAGGCACACTTACCGATTCACGAGTCTCCCGAAAGGTTGACCAGCCCTGTCATCTAGGCAAAACAGTATTTCCTCTCTAAATCTGCAGTCGTCCTTTGCTCCTGCCGTAACAAGTGACCACGAACTTAGTGCCTGAAAACCACACACATTTACTGCCTCACAGTTCTGTAGGTCAGAAGTCTAATGTGAGTCTCATCCAGGTGTCGGCAGCGCCGCATTCCTTCTGGAGGCTCTCGGGGAGAATACGTTTTTTTGCTCCTTCAGGTTGTTTCTTATGGTTGTGGGCTGAGGTCCCTGTTTCTTGGCTGGCCGTCCACTGTCCTCAGCTTCTAGACGATGCCCTCATTCCTCGCCTCAGAGCCCCCTTGGTCCATCTTCAAAGCCAGTCATGGTGGGTTGGTCCCTCCCATGCTTCCAGTATCTTCTGCCTCTTCTTCTGCTACGGCACCTCTGTGTCTGACTCTTTGGCCTTCCTCTTCCGCGTTTAATGGTTCACGTGATTACATTGGGGCTGCAGGGATAATCCAGGCTAACCTCCCTTTTGTAAGGTCCCTAACCTCAATTCCATCTGCAAAGATCCTTTTGCCACAGGACGTAACATATTCATGGGGTTCAGGGATTTGATCAGGGGCATCTTTGGAGGGACACTGCCTACCACAAAAGCCTCAGAATGCTGGAGGATCACGGATGGACAGGGTCGGGGTGGAAGGTTGAGGTCACGGAGTCCCCCCACTGATGTGAGCTTCTGTCCTCCTGATCTCTCCCGTACGTACTGGGAGCCTGCTGCTAACGGAGCAGGTGTATTTCTGTGCCCTCTCCCCGGGGTCACAGAAAGAGCCCAGCCTGGCCCGGCGAGGCCGGCACCCTAACTCCTCTGTGAGGGCCTTCGCACTTGGGTGTGAACAAAGGGGCGGTGCAGCCTGCTGGTTAGGACTGTCTGGGTAGGAATCCCAGGACGATACTCTCCAGCTCTGCGACTCCGAACAAGCCACCTAACTCCTCTGCCTTGGTTTCTTCTGCAGTGTGGGGAGACTCCAGGGCTTTCTCTGTTTTCAGGCTCAGTTCCGGGCCGCATGGATATGGTGCGAACCAAGGCTGATCAAGTCCTTCTCTCAAGGTGTTTCTACTGTAGCGGGAAAGTCAGCATCCAAACACAGTTGTACAGAAATCCACAGGCTGATTTCAAATGGTAGAAAGGAGTTTGAAGACTAAGCCCGAGTACTGTGAACAGAGTGATGAGCAGGGCTTAGGTGGGGAGGAGAGCTTATCAGAAAACGTCATCTAGGAAGGGAAGCTCTGTTAAGGGATGAAGTAGAGAACTGAACGGTGGGAAGCTGCCAGCCACGGAGGGCTCCAGGGAGAGGATTGCAGATGAAGCCACGAAGTGTCAAGGCCCTGAGGCAGGAGCATTTCCCAAGAGATCCCTGTGAGGAGGGAGATGAGAGAGGCTCAGAGCACAGAAAAGGGGCAAATGCCCCGCCCCTTGCCCCCTGCCCCGCCCCCGCTCTTGGGAGGAAGTGGAGAGAGACCAAATATCGAATTTGGATTTTGTTTTTTGTTTCACAGTTGCTGAAAGAAAAAACCTGCCTCTGCGTAAAGGCAGAAGTGAGGCTCTGAATTCCAGAGTCCTGGAGGTGAAGACAGGGTTGTTTCCTGAGGGCCTCAGAAGGCTTTCTCAGTTTTCCATGTGCATTTCCAGGAAACCCTTCTTTTTGCTCACTTGAGAGTTTTTTACTTAAACAAATAGCAACAGCAAAAGCCGGTGGTCTGCTGAATCGACCTATTACATTTTTGCATTTGGTTCCTGTGTAGATAGCTGTTTCTGTTTGTTTCTCCCACTTTTTATAGTTTCATGGCTGCTTAACAATGATTTGTGCAGTAAACAATGTAAAAAAATTCAAAGGGACAGCGCTACTCAGGGGTATAAGGCACATACTGTGATTTTTATCCTAATTAGAGGGGTGTTGTTTGGTGAGAATTGGATTTCTTCTATAAATGGAATATACCTTTATCTCTATTAACTTCATTTTAAAAAACCCTCTACTTCTGTTGTGTTTTAGGTTAACTGTCGCTCAGTGTCATTTAGACAGGACTTCAAAGACCACTTAATGAGTGAAAAGAAGAAGATAATGTATTCCATATTGTTATAATTTATAATCCCTAATTATGAAATTAGATATTTTAATTATGGTAATTGGCACAGTTTTTGAGCCATGTAGCCAAAATCCACAAAGCTCTTTGCAAATAATTATTCACACTACCTTCTTTGTTCCCTTTATATTTTATTCAAAACACTAGAACTTACTATCTAAATTTGTGTCATCCTTTGATTATGTGCTCCTTGCTGACAGTTGCTGACTGGTTGCTTCTACATCCCCAGCCCAAGACTCGCAGCTTGTTAGAGCTCATTAAATATTTGCTGAATTGAATTAAATTTGAAATACTGTATTAAAAATCTTGCATGAAACTCCAGGGTCCTCAGTGGTGATTTTGTTCTCACCATAGCAATGCGCTTGCACTTCAGACTTAATAAATATATTGGAGCTATCCCTCTAAATGGAAATCAGAACTTTTATACCATACTTGTACTTCGCTGGGTTTGGCTAAAGATTCTTTCCACCTGCCCTTGGGGTCGGGACATCGGGATCAATGTTATAGGAGCTGTTTCTCTGGAGGAAAGAGAAATTCTACTGAGCCAGCAAAGTGATCATTTTGAATTGCTTGGGATCCGACTTCATTTTTTTTTTGCATATTGGAAGTTTTGCATATTGGAAATCTGGCTTGGGTGTCAAATAGAGAGGCCGATTTTTTTCTCTGCCCATTTGAGAAAGATTTGGCTGTGAACAGATGAGTGGTGATGGAACATGAGGAAAATTCAAACCCAGGGCTCAGAAACTCGAATACTTCTCCAAACATTGTTATCCGCCCTCACTTGCTCCCATAAGCCCCCCTCCTTGCTCCTGCGCTCCAGCCACGTGGGCCTTCTGTGGGCTCCATGGGTCACCAAGCTGGTTCCCATCTCAAGACGTTCTGTTCTTCTGCTCTTCATCTAGAATGCATGGCTGGTTTCTCATCATCATTGAGTGTAATGAGCCTTCCTATGCCATCCCAGAGAGACTCATCCAGTCACTCTCTCCCATTACCCAGCTTTACTTTTTCCATAGCATTCATCACTCCCTGAAATAATCCTACTTATTTCTTTAGCATCCGTGGCGCTCTCACCATGACGTCAGCTTTGTGCAGGCAGGGACGGTGCCTGAAGTACTGAAATTTTCCCCAAGGCTAAGAACACTGCTTGACATGTAAATATTTGGTAAATATTTGTGGGATAAGTAATGCATGATCAACTCATGTGCTGTGGTACCTTGTGATAGAAAGCAAGAAATACGGTTTCATAAATCCTATCAAATTCAAGTTTCTCCAAGTCAGAGCCCCTGGCCGTGTCCTGTCCGTCTGACCCATATTTTTCGTAATTATTCCTCACCAGTTTGACGATTTCCGGAGGGCAGATGTTACTTGTGGGATGGATCGATTTGTTGGTGCCTCTGCTGGGCAGAGGCTCCCGGTCTGATCTTTGGATTTCCTAATTAGGGATCTTCCTTTAGGATGGGTGTGGAAGAAATTGTTAGCAAGAAAAGAAAGGTATTCTCATGATCCTCTCACTTCCTGAAATTCATCTCCCTGGAATAACTTCTTCCTTAAAATCTGAAATACCAGGATCTCTCCCTCTGTTAGGGAAGGTCAAGAGAATGAACGCGTGAGCCATAGACACACCCAGTTCAGACAGACCATCAGGAGGGCACTTGAGGGGTGGAGACTTGTCTGTGATTATCTTACTTGACTGGATAGCCTGTATTCTGCTTCCACTTACCAGTGGTTAGATCTTGGACGTAACACAATTTCTTTGAGCCTCGGTGTCTGCACCTTCCTATACCAAGATTTGGTGGAGCCAGTTTAGAGACACTAAAAATAGGCCATTTGCTTCTTTGGGCAAAGTTGCCAGAGGGTTGGACGAAAGATACAAGGCAGAGGGTGTGACGTGAAACTGAGTCAAGCAGAGCCTCTTGGGAAAGACTTTCCCACATCACGAATGTGAGACCACTGATAGCTGGCCTTTTATACTCAGAGGATGGTACTCATGGATGGAATGATGTCCATCTAAAGCAGTGGTTCTCCAAACTAGTGGGTTCCAGTGGGGAGAGGGAAGTGGGGAGGGGCAGTATAGGGGTATGGGATGAAGATGTACAAACTATTGTGTATAAACTAAGCTACAAGGATGTATTGTACAGCACAGGGAATATAGCCGATATTTTATAATAACTCTAAATGGAGTATAACCTTTAAAAGTTGTGAATCAGTATATTGTACAACTGTAACCTATTTAATATCGTACATCAACTATACGTCAATAAAAATAAATAGATAAAGCAGTGGTTCTCAATGTGGGCTCCAGGGACCCCTGGGGTCCCTAAGACTCTTTCATCATGACCAGCAGCAGCAGCAAGGTGTTATTTGCTTTTTCACGTTTGTTCTTTCCTGTGTGTACTGTGAATTTTCCAGAAGCTACATGATATGTGATACTGCAACAGATTGAATGCAGACACTGATATGAGAACCCAGCCGTCCTCTATTAAGCCGGGCACGAGAGATGTGCAAACGTGCAAAGCTATGCCACTCTTCTCACATTTTTTTGTTTTGAAAAGTAGTCATTTTGTTGTTGTTGTTGTTGGGGATAGGAGTTTATTAATTAATTTATTTATTTTTGCTGTGTTGGGTCTTTGTTTCTGTGCGAGGGCTTTCCCTAGTTGTGGCAAGCGGGGGCCACTCTTCATCGCGGTGCGCGGGCCTCTCACTATCGCGGCCTCTCTTGTTGCGGAGCACAGGCTCCAGACGCGCAGGTTCAGTAGTTGTGGCTCACGGGCCCAGTTGCTCTGCGGCATGTGGGATCCTCCCAGACCAGGGCTCGAACCCGTGTCCCCTGCATTAGCAGGCAGACTCTCAACCACTGCGCCACCAGGGAAGCCCAAAAAGTGGTCATTTTTAATTAAATTGTTATTTATATTAACACTTAACGGTTTATTGCTATTTTTCATTGGGTTAATAAATTTTAAAAAATTTCTCCAGGGACCTCCCTGGTGGCGCAGTGTTTGAGAACTGCCTGCCAGTGCAGGGGACACGGGTTCAAGCCCTGGTCCGGGAAGATCCCACATGCCACAGAGCAAGCCCGTGCTCCACAACAAGAGAAGCCACCGCAATGAGCAGCCCATGCACCACGCTGCAACTAGAGAAAGCCCGCGTGCAGCAATGAGGACCCGACGCAGCCAAAAATAAATAAACAAATGTCCTGGTCCTGTTATTTAAACATGGAGGTTAATTTCTGGAACTTCTTTTGAAACAAAAATGAAACAAGGGTTTCCAACTGCATGACACAGTGGAACCCAATGGGATTCTTCTTTTTTTCCCCAACTTTCAACCAAATGAAAAGAACTTGTATGATGATCATTTCTCATCACTTGGTTTGACTCCTTTCACCTGGAGTCACAGACTCCCACGTTCATGGTTATGGAAATCGAGACGTCAAAGATGCCAGTCGACCCTCCCCCTCCTTCCTTTAGGATAAGTGTTGTCTGTGCCCTTTCAAAGTCTCTCTGGGCTGGCATCTGTGTCATCTCTAGCATTTAAAGACTTTTAAGTAGAGAAGGATTTCCTTGTTTATCCACATCAGAAGGACACACAGAAGAATGTGTTGGTCAAGCACAGCTAAGTATTTTGGACTCACCGTCAGGAGAACGTCATCTCGATGGTGCAGTTTACAAATGGGAGAGCAGGGCAGAGCCTTCAGAGGGTTAGAGCCAGGGATGGGTGATCTGCTGTGGCAGGTCCTGTGAGGCGGGAAGCTGGTGGGACCTGACCCAGTGCACACACGCTCTCACCGCCCTGTTGTCCCTTGGCCGGAAGCTTAGGCAACATCAGCCCGACTCAATACTGAGCCGTAGAAACAAGAGCCAGCCCATTGCACGGCTTCACCCGCCAGGTTCCACTGTCCCTGGCTGTGCTTTTGGAGAAAAGTTTGCTTTACCTTTTGCTCACACAGAACAATCGCAGAGCCTCGAGGCCATTCTGGTGCTGCTGAGGGGAAGGGCCACTTTGGACCAGATACGGGTGTCCACAGCACAGCACAGCACAGCACAGCGTCAGTGTATGATGATAAGCGGCATCGTGTCCTGCTCTTCCCGAGTCCCGCAGTCTGTGCATCATGGGTCCTTTAGGTGGTCCTGCTTGACAGGGACACAGGGTCTCCGGGGACATCCCTTGGCGTTTTGCCTGGGGAAATCAATTCTCTGTCTCAGTGATCCCGACACACCATGGAATGGTGCACATAGTTCAGATGCTCAAGAGGGGTTCTGGAGCTCATCAGATCTACACCTTACATCCTTCCTCCTTTCCAGCTCCGCAAATCACTGACCCTCTCTCCGTGTGCATTCCGGCCCAGCATCACCTCCTATACTATGCATCCATCCTCACCATGCACTACTTTTCCTCCTGGTCCAGCAGCTCTCTCTCAGCTTAGCAGGTGGCACGCCGGGCAGAATCCCTGGATCCCTGGCAGAAGGCGGTTGTCATAAGCAAACAGGCTTGTTCCCTCTGGACCCAGCACACTGGCCTGCTGCGTTAATACTACAGCTTAGGTTGTGGCTGAGTGGCGTCTCGTCACGGCCAGATGTGAAAATCTTTGCTTGTAACATTTCTGTTGTTACAGGGGCCAGGGGTCCCTGCTACTTCTCTGGGACCCTCAGGAGGGTTCTTGAGCCTAGCTTCTGCTCCCAGATCTGGGCACCTGTCATTGCGATGTTGGGTTTCTGAACAGCTGTCTGACCTTCACTTATCACAAATGATATCAGAGATTTAGTTGTTAGAAACAGGTTGTGGGCAAATGGGTTTTGTTTGGTCCCTCCATCTTCGAGATAAAATGTTTCCTCTTCATCTGGGAGCAGAAGTGTTGGATTTGAATTCTTGGTTTGATGGGAATTCAGGCTAGTCGTGGAACTCTCCAGAACGCTTGTGATGCTCAATCCAGAACAGAAGAAGCCCTGTGTTCCAGGCCTGGTTATGTGGGGGCATTTGGAAGCTTTTCAGTGGGAAACAGGCTCATCGCGGACTCCAGCTTGGGCCCCACTAAGAATCAGGCTTAGCTCTCGCTCACCGCAACTAGAGGAGCCCGTGTGTAGCAACAAAGACCCAACACAGCCAAAAATAAAGAAGTAAAATAAATACATTTATTCAAAAAATAAGTAAATAAAATTTCTCCAAAAAATCTGAACTGACTTTTGAACCTTGAATTCCACTGAAGGCAGCTGGTCTTAAAGGTGCTGGTGACTTGGCAGTGCCAGTGGTTTATCAATTCTGTGAGTCCTAGTCTAGGTTGCCAGGGTTCACCCTGAAACTCGGAGAGAGGAGGGAAGATTATCTCCCGAAGGAAGTTTCTGGGCTGTTCATCCAAGGCTCCCTAATGCAGCTTCTACTGCAGAGATCCAGGCCCCCTCCCCCATCTGTTTTTTTTTTTTCTGGCCTAGACTTGCTGCTGGCCGGTATTTTGAAGTTTGAATGCGTCACCCTGTACCTTTTTGTGCTTCTGGCCAGTGATCATTAGGTACCGGAATGAAGGGAAGAAAGGAAAACATTTGTGGCTTGATGGAAATTGATACTGGGTGGATATTTCCAATGCTTCTTACAGCATAAATTCAATAACTGAATTCTGGCGGTTTCCTGTTGTGGAAAAAAAAAAAAAAAAGCCATGAGGAGTTAGATACTATTTTGCAGCAGGGCTGGAGTGCACAGCTGGAATCCAGAGCATCGGATACGGCATTTCCATCACCGAGAACGTTCATAAAGCCCCTGATAGGATTTGCTGATCCACAGACCAAGGCGTAGCAGCAATTGTACGCCACGTGTATGTCAATTTCGCATGTAATGGATATTGTCTCAGAAACTTTATTGCAATTAGAACACAATGCACTATAATATTTGAGCTGAGACCCGAAAAGAGACAGCCTGTGTGTAGTATGTGCATGTGAAAAACCCAGCTCCTGGATTTTTCTGTAAAAAATCCTGGATTCCTGTAAGAAACTCAATCTCCGATCTCAAATCTCTGATCACAGCGATTGAGCTCAGTTAAAAATACAGCAGCCACTCACAAGCTGGGAGGCGGGGAATGAACTTTGAGTGGAGAGGAAACGTCTAAGCCGTGTCTTATTAATAGCTCTTAGAATGCAGCGCCAATGTATAGTATATCAGCGATGCCTCCAATGACTGTAAAAAGTGCTGTTATGCGAGTGAAGGACAGATATTTCTGGAGTTAATTATAGCCCGTCATAGAATAGAGACACATTGTTCTTTGCTTTTTTATTCTAAAGAAAATGGACTGCCATGAGGAAATCCAAAGATCAGGATTCAAGTATGTGGGTGTCATTTAGTTATATAATTAATTAGTTCCAAAATTATGTATGTATTATATATATTTTGTTACATAATTAATGTCAGGAGAGGAAGGGGCAGCTAGTGGCCGCCACCTCTTTTTAAGAAGTATAGATCGCACTCCAAACTCCATCATTAATAGGGTTTTCTTGCTGTAGTTGAACTATTTCATAGTGATGGTCGGTGGAGAGAGAGAATGTGATAGGCTGACTTTTAGCCAGACTGGCCTCGAAATTAAAGCACCTTCTCTGTAGCCGTGTGTTTTAATCTCTTCTTCCTCCTTCAAGTGGCCACACTGGGAAATTGCCTTAGAATCAGTTTTGGTGCTACTGGAGACAAGAGATACCTGATCTTCTTTTTAATTTCAGGGGATAAAATCTCAGAGTGTTGAGATAACCTGAACCCAGCGCACATGGCTAATGTCTGCTCGAAATGCTTTCGCTGCCAAGTAAAAGAAAACTCCAGTGGCTTAACCTACTTGAGAGCGTGCTTGATTTTGCTGACTTAGCAGGATGTCTGGATCTTGCTGGTGTCAGTTCAGTGGTTCAGATATATTAGGCCTGCAGTCTCTATGGTGGGCTCTGACCTTCCCTCCTGGTCGCAGGATGGCTTCTGGAATTCCGAGCATCATAGCCATATTTAAGGTAGGAAGTAGTATGGAAAGAGCCAGCCCCTGATACTCGTCTTACTTATCAGGGAAGTAAAGCAGTCCCAGTAGCCCCAGCAGGTACCTCGGTCTGTCTCACAGTGTGGTCAGCACAGCCCGCCTCCCCCTTGGTGCCCTGGATGGTACGGCCCCTGCAGCCTCTCAGACCCTCCCACCTCATGGGGGCCCTTCCCCATCCCCAGGGGCAGAACCGGCCCCCAGATTCCATCCACGCCTGCCAGACACATCCGTCTCATCTCCGTCACTTTTCTGAAGCAGAAAGTGATTTGATTCTCAGACTCCGATTAAACAGAAAATGAACACACATGGCAAAGTGCTGGAGCTCCTACGTCAGGGTGTTGGTAAATAAAAGGACGTTTTCAAAGACAAAACCATCTTTGGTCACCCTGCCCGTATCTCCAGAGGAAAGGGGAGACATAGATTGTCTTCCCCTAGGGACCAGCTCTTGCCTCACCATCTATTTAGAACCAAAGGACCGTTTGGATACATTTTCCGACGAGCACACTGAAGTGCAGGAGTAAAGACGTCTCTGTAAAAGTCAGCAAATAAGGCCAGTGGGAGATCCTGGGAAACAGAAACGAGCTGCATTTAGAGAACTATCTTCCGCCATCCCTCACCTGTGTGGCCGCAGTCCAGACACAGAGAACAGCTGAAACCCTCAAGGCAGCAGAAAGTGCCCACGAGACCCGATAGCAGAACGATGCATCATTGCACCTCTGTAGCGTGATGCCCCTCGACGTGACCAGCACAGCTGAGTCCTGCAGCTTCTGAATGGCTCCATGGCAGGCCTGTGAGGCTTTTATTCTTTGGCCTTTTATACACAGATGACTTAATTTGATTTAAGGTGGCAAGAGTTACTTGGGTTCACGTTTGTCATAGGGAAGATTCTGGTAACGATATTGTAAAAATTTATCGTTCTTTTTTTTTTTTAACATCTTTATTGGTGTATAATTGCTTTACAATGTTGTGTTAGTTGCTGCTGTATAACAAAGTGAATCAGCTATACGTATACATATATCCCCATATCCCCTCCCTCTTGCTTCTCCCTCCCACCCTCCCTATCCCACCCCTCTAGGTGGTCACAAAGCACCGAGCTGATCTCCCTGTGCTATGCGGCTGCTTCCCACTAGGTATCTAGTTTATACTTGGTAGTGTATATATGTCCATGCCACTCTGTCGTTCTTGTTATTTTTACCGTGTTTTGGAGTACAGAGTTGAGGACTGAAATGGAAAAATTAGACACGGCTAGAGAGCTGAGAGCAAAAGCACAGACCTTGATGTGCAAAGCTGGGGTGGCGCCCCTGTGGGGTCATTGGCCCCTTGGGCTTACGCTTGTCACCCTGCATCTTGAATACCTGGGTACGTCCTGGCTTTTTAGTGAGACTGAAAATATCTCACGATTTCAGAATAGCGACCCAGGTGAGCTTTGCATTTCTGGTGGGCATCCTTTCTTCTCTGTCTTGAAGGTCATTCTTGGAGTTGGTGGGGCTCACCTGGAAGCAGAAGAAGGTCATGATGGTAGCTGCGCATCGTCCAATAGGCAAGACAAGTTGTGGTCCCTGTTGCAAAAGGCATCTACCCGATCCTCTTGTGCTTCGCATTCACTGAGCACCTCTCCTAGGGGCTGCTCAAGCGGTCAGGCCAGTGGGCCACTCTGGGCTAGGCCCTCCCCTGCTTTCAAATCACTGTCAACTCACAGGCCATTCGGTTTGGGGTTTGGTGCTTATCGCCATATATTTTGTTACAATTTGTTATCTGTTTCTCTTCTCTAGGCCGTAAATACCTTTTTAAAAATTTTTTGTTATTTATTCTATTTTTTGGCTGCATTGGGTCTTTATTGCTGTGTGTGTGCAGGCTTTCTCTAGTTGCGTGAGTGGGGGCCCCTCTTCGTTGCGGTGCGCGGGTTTCTCATTGCGGTGGCTTCTCTTGTTGCAGAGCACGGGCTCTAGGTGCGTGGGCTTCAGTAGTTGTGGCTCGTGGGCTCAGTAGCTGTGGCTCACGGGCTTAGTTGCTCCGTGGCACATGGGATCTTCCCGGACCAGGGCTCGAACCCGCGTCCTCTGCATTGGCAGGCGGATTCTTAACCACTGCGCCACCAGGGAAGTCCCTAGACTATAATCACTTTTAAATTCAGTGTTGGAAACAAAGTGATGCTTAATAAACTATTTTGTGTGAATGACTCACTGACTGACTGACTGAATGAGTGAATGAATGAGGAATTGCATGATGGATAGAACTCACCTTTTCCAGTGGGTATAGACAGGGACGCTACATTCTTGGAAGACTGAAGCAAACGTTATCCAGCTATGTCTTCTGCCTTGTTTTCAAGTTTTATTTCAAGGGAAAAAGTGACCCAGTAATCCAATGCCTCCTACTTCAAGATCTACATCCGGGTCAGCATCCATTACAGCTACTGAAAGAGACTGGCCGTCTGCCACCTCATTTAAACTATGGTACTTTGGGAAATCTCTGTTTGCTGCTGAACAGTTTCAAACCTCGAGTGAAAAATACATGGGAAAGAGCCCTTACTTCAGCAGTTTGCTTTCAACTGCATGAGACAGACACCTGCTTAACAGTGGCTGAAACAAGAGGGGATTGTTACCTCTCATAATAAGTCCAGCGGTAGGTAGTTCCACGGTTGGTTGATTCTGCAGCCAAATCATGCCACCCAGAGGCTTTCTCTGTCTTTCCACTCAACCACATCAGTAGGCTGGCTCCCTCATGATCTCAAGATGGCTGCAGAGCCTCCAGACATCACAAACACACACAGCTCTTTCAGCAAGAGAGGACCTTGTCTTCAAGCATCTCATATTTAACCATGGAGGAAAATACTTCCCACAATATGAAAATTACCTTTGAAAAGAAATCCATAATTTGGTTATTTCCTACTTGTTTGCCTGGGCAATAATGTTGGAATCGACATCTCTGCACTCCTGCACAGAATAAATACTTGTAAATTTTTTTAAATATGTATTTTATTTGACTATATGACTGATTGAGTTGTAGTAATTTTTAAAGAAAGAGTAATGTAAAATCATTTTGGTTTGTGAAGATCAATTCTTATTCTCTTTAGCTGGGATAAAAGGTTATGTGAGGGGAAAAAGAAACCTTTAAGCAAAGTAACATAGATATGAGACCTTTCGCATTTCAATATCCTTTCTTCTCCTTCTTCCTGTTACCTATTTGAGCCCACCTGGGCCATAAGAAGTGCTTTTTTTCCTTTCAAATGATATTTTATGCCTGGCTAATATCCCTGTGAAATCCATTTAACATATGAATAAATAATTGCCTCTTTTTGTTGGTTGTCATTGGATGATGCTATCAAATGAGATGTGACGCGTGTGCTCAACAGAATGAATGTACTGGGCTGCAAACCGGGTGGATATGAATACATTCCCAAGAGAGCACAGCACAAAAAGCTGCAATCTCTGCATTCTGTCTCAACCTTGGGCGCAGTGTAGTTACAACAATATAAGGTGCAAAGTGCCTGAAAGAATCTTTCAAGTGTTGTGAAGAGTGCTCGTGGATGAGAATTTCCTACATTTTCTGCTCTTGCTTTTTAGCCTGTAAACCTGAAATTTATCTAAAAAAATAAAATCTACTAATTAAAAAAGAGTGTTATAAGGAAAGACTTGGTGGATTCTGTTTAAAGAAAAAGAAAAAACTCTTCATTTGAAATATTTTTGTGGACTCGTGAAGAGATGTGAGCGATGAAAGTATAAACCATGTAGTAAAGAGCAGTGTTGCCAAAGTGGAAGAGATTAGAGACAGCAAGCAAGGCTCAGAGTGTTCTGACAGGTAACATGGGACCAAAGGAGATGCAGGCCACCCAGGGGACGTGTCCTGCGGAGACCCTGGGCCACCAGCTAGCACGCACAGGGCATTGTTCGCTGAACGACTGTTGTCTGTGTCATTGGGAAGCAATTCTCAAAGGAAGTAAACTGCATCTTCTTATGTGACCAGAAACCATCCTACAGAGCCTGACTTGACCTTAACAATGGGAATAGAGACTGACTGAAAAGCTCAGTGGTCCAGCCCAGGAAGAAAAGTTTGTGCTTCTTTATGGTCTAGAAGAATAGAAGAACCCTTTAAAGATTCCCACCCACTTTGTTCTATCATAATCCCAACTCAAGATACGATTAAGACCAAAGGCATATTCTCCCTGCTCTCCTGTTTGGAAATCCAAAACCAATCTTTCAGGGGGTTCTGTTTGCATAGGTGGGGGTATTAGTCCAGCAAAATATTTGAAGCAGTTGAGGGGAGGCTAGGATCACATTGCTGAGTAACTTGAGACCCACTGCTTTTTGTGCAATGAAAGCATTGATAGTGGCTGGGGATGGAGGCTTTGGGGATGGAGCTTCTGGGGAGAGCGGGCCTGGAAGGGAGGGCTACTTTGAGGAGATGAATCAGTCCCTTAGGAGGGTGGGCGTAAGTTTCAGAAGCAGTTAGATGCAGATACCACTGGGTTAAACACTAAGGATGCGACTCCGGAGGCCATGTGGAACGTTTGGATGGATTCCAGGCAATAAGAGCCCTGTGCTGAGAACGGGCTTGATGTAACGTCCCCTGTGACACATCCCACGAGGTAGGAATCCAAGTCGAGAACACTCATGCCGACAAACTCAAGGATTTCTGATGGAGGTCAAGAGAGTTAATCCAGAGAAATCAGTCTCTGGCGGCATCAAAGGCGCTCAGTACATACTGCTTTTACTCTCTTCTGTGTCTTCTCGTCACCCTTTCTTCTTTCCCCACCCACCCGACCTAGAGATGTTTGCGTCTGTGACACGGTCCCAGGTCTCTGGGATATTCAAAGTGATCTCACCAGGGAAGGACCATGCTCCTCCTGCCATCTGGGGCGTCTCCTCTGAGGGCTTTCTCACCCCTGGAGTTCAGATGTGTCCAGTTCTGTCGTGTTGCGCTCTGCTACTCTCACGCAGATTAAGTATACAGGGCATTCGTAGTATACACGCATGTAACATGCACACGTTTAATCTGAAACACTTGCGGAAAAGAGAGAAACTACAATAATAAGGTAAATACAGTGCAGCCAGTTCTCACCACCATTCCGCTCGAGAGGCGTCTGCTGTAGAATTGGTGTAGGGTGAGGAAGTGACTCTGTCCTTCCCCTGCTTAACCTCAGTTTGTCCAGCAAGTGCACGGCCGCCGCTTCTCCCCACGTGTGTGATTCTGGTGTTTATGGGTCTACAAACAAGCTAGTTACTTAAAACCTAGTTCTCAAAAAAAAAAAAAGTGTGGTCCTTTCCTAGTAAAAGCTACAAATTAGGTGCATTACGTCCAGTTTAAGGGATATTCAAAGGAAGTGGAAATAATAGGCCCCCTCTTTTTTTTTTACCTTATGCACATGTAAGGGTTAAACTCTCACATAAGATTCAAGTCCATTCTCCTACCTTTCCAAGACTTTCTAAGAATTTGACCTATTTTTAAAAATTGAGAAGGCAATACTCTTTAACAGAAGCTAATAGGTGTGGAAGCTTTAGGTTTGCAATGGGGGTCGTTAGTCTAATAGGAAACTTTAACAGGGTTTGCTACAGATAGGAGACAAGCCAGGGTCAAGTCTCAGACAGGTGCAACACTTAAAGAGCCGGGGAAGCTAAGCAAAACCATCTCCTGTTAAGAAACAAAGCAAAACTGGAAGCAAATAGAAAAAGAAAAAAAAGATAGTTACTTTCAACCATGCTGTGGGTTCATAGGTGTGCCTTGGAAACAAAGGTTTCTACTAAAATTGTGTTTTTAACTTTAAAAAAAGTTATGAATTACTTGAACCATACTTAAATATACACTCTAGCTTTGTTACAGATTAACATTCTGCCATACTGGCTTCAGAAACCTTTTTTTTAAAAGGCAGAAAACGGGACTTCCCTGGAGGTCCAGTGGTTAGGACTCTGCGCTTCTACTGCCGGGGCTGTGGGTTCAATCCCTGGTGGGGGAACTAAGATCCAGCATGCCGCAGAAGACATGAGAATTACGGTTGACTGTTAACTCCCTTCCTGTAAGGAACCAAGCCTTATATTGCGGTGCGAAGGGCCATTGTGGACACAGGCTGGGGGTGGGGGGGGTGGGGTGGACTCATTTGATTTTGCTTCCCCTTCTTGTACCAAGACCTGGGAAGAGGTAATAAGTCCATTCCCACTGTTGCTGGCAACCCAAGTCAGTTCACAAAGGCCACCTCACCAGGAGAGCAAACCCTGCTATCTCTTTATTCAGGCTGTATTAATGTTATTTCCCGTGCGACCTTGACCTCAGGCAGGACAGACAAGACAACGCAGATTCACAAACATGTGGTTTAGGAGGCTTGTTACATAAGAAAAGCCCAAGAGGGCCCCTGTTCACTGACCCTCTGTTGCTCACTTCTTCACAGCGAAATTCATTTGCTATAAGGCCTGCTGGCACCCAAATCAGATTTCTGTACATGCAGTTGTTTTAAATAATAACCCAACTAAACATAGTTTAAAACAAAGTATAGTTGATCTACAGTGTTGTGTCAATCTCTGCTGTACAGCGAAGTGACTCAGTTATACACATGTAGACACTCTTTTTCATATTCTTTCCCATGACGGTTTATCACAGGATACTGAATAGAGTTCCCTGTGCTCTACAGTAGGACCTTGTTGTTTATCCATTCTATATATACCAGTTTGCGTCTGCTCATCCCGACTTCCACTCCATCCCTCCCCCAGCCCCCTCCCCCTTGGCAACCACCAGTCTGTTCTCTATGTCCGTGATTATGTTTCTGTTTCATAGATAAGTTCATTTGTGTCATATTTCAGATTCCACTATAAGTGATATCGTATGATATTTGTCTTTCTCTTTCTGACTGACTTCATTAGTATGATCATCTCTAGGTCCATCCATGTTGCTGCAGATGGCATTATTTCATTCCTTTTTATGGCTGAGTAATATTCCATTGTATATATGTACCACATCTTCTTTATCCATTCAACTGTCGATGGACATTTAGGTTGTTTCCACGTCCTGGCTATTGTGAATAGTGCTGCTGTGAACATAGGGGTGCATGTGTCTTTCTGAATTAGAGCCCAAGGAGTGGGATGGCTGGATCATATGGTAGCTCTATTTTAATTTTCTGAGGAACCTCCATACTGTTCTCCACAGTGGCTGCACCAACTTACCTTCCCACCAACAGCATGGGAGGGCTCCCTTTTCTCCACACCCTCTCCAGCATTTGTTACCAAATAAACAGATTTTTAGCCACCTAGTGCCTGCTTGCTTTGCATAACTCACAAAACTGCAGTCAGCATCTGCTAGCCATAGATAAGACCCTAAGCCATTGCTGCCCTTAGGAGCTCTCTGACTCAGAGATTCCCCGCCAGGCGCTGAGAGACATTGCCTAGAAAGGTGAGGTCCTTTCCAATTGCCCTCTACCCCAGCCTTCCTCTCCTGGCTGGTGGGCCCTGCACTTCAGCAGGAAAGTCCCACACTGAGAGGGACTTCCCCTACCTGCCATCCTGTCCTCGTGCCCAAATAAACGCATTGTGTGTTGCTGCCATCTCGTGGTTATATATTTCACTTGATGGGCCCCCAAATCCCTACAACACACTACAGAGATGGATGGATACTGAGCTACAGACCACAAGGCTTGTTGCTGTCCCTCTTCTAGGAACAATTCAGGTCGATCTTCTGATAAATTCATCTTTTGTCTGCTATACACCCTCCTCCCAAACGCCTCTGTTATCCTGTGCTTATGTGAGACTAGCCATCCTGGGGCTCCAGGCCTAATTACTTACTTCAAACATGACCGTGTAACGTAGCGTCGTTAGAAGGAGGAGGGCACATAAGAGCTTGGGTACCGGCCATTGGAGACCCTGCAGTTCAGGTAGACTGGAGCCTCCTTCCACACTTCGTTAAGCCACCTGAGCTAATCCTGGCTCACTCACTCCAGAGGTCATAGGAGTGCAAACTCTGTAGCTTTCTTCTTGTCCTCACGTTCTTCCAGTCTCGCCGACCTGCAAGATTGACTGAAAACATGTGTTTTCTCACTGAATCAAACACACGGTCCCTCCTCCAGTACAATCCGCCTCAGTCTTGGACAGAACCGTGTCTCCATTTCCACTTCTTTCACCTTGTAGCCACGAGTCAGCGGGAGAGCAGCAGTTGCAAGATGATTCCAGAAGTTCTTTGGGGGCCAGTGCTGTTAGTCAGTGTTTTCATTGGCACAGGATTTGAAGGAAACCCGTTCCACTGGGGTCAAGCTACTTGGTGTCACTTGCAAGTTATTCACCAAGAAAGGTCCGGACCATGATTTTAATAAAATCCAATCTAGATGTCTCTCAGAAGAACCTGACATTACCAGTTGTTTAAAAGGCTGCTCTAATGCAACTGGTGAACGGTGTTAATGTGAAACCAGCTGAACTCCTTCTGACCACAGGGTCTTCTAGGCTGGGAAGAGATGGGGTGAAGCTTGGGCAGCTGCAAAAGTGATGGAGGGTCTGACTCAAGTCTTCTTGGATTCACGATGTCAGACGTCTTCTTGGTGAAGTAATGTACAGCGTTAACTTTTGGATTTGGGGGAAGAGCAGAAGTTAGAGGTGGCATAGAGGATGATATTGTCATTTTTCCAAGTTGATGTTGTGACTTTTTTTTTTTATGTCTTTATTGGAGTATAATTGCTTTACAATGGTGTGTTAGTTTCTGCTTTATAACAAAGTGAATCAGTTATACATATACATTTTTTTTACATCCTTATTGGAGTATAATTGCTTTACAATGGCGTGTTAGTTTCTGCTTTATAACAAAGTGAATCAGTTATACGTTTTTTTTTACATCCTTATTGGAGTATAATTGCTTTACAATGGCGTGTTAGTTTCTGCTTTATAACAAAGTGAATCAGTTATACATATACATTTTTTTTTACATCCTTATTGGAGTATAATTGCTTTACAATGGCGTGTTAGTTTCTGCTTTATAACAAAGTGAATCAGTTATACATATACATTTTTTTTTTACATCCTTGTTGGAGTATAATTGCTTTACAATGGCGTGTTAGTTTCTGCTTTATAACAAAGTGAATCAGTTATACATATACATTTTTTTTACATCCTTATTGGAGTATAATTGCTTTACAATGGCGTGGATGTTGTGATGTTTTGTAAACACCCTTAAACAGACAACAAACCTCTCAGCATCTTGTGTCGTCCTTATATTCCTACTTTCGAACACAGGCTGTCACACATGAGGTTCTCAGTGACCACTGCAGAATTAACAACGGTCTGTTTTGCAGAATTAAACGCCGTCTGAGTAAAGACCAGCCATCCTTCATGTTTTATGGCCTGCAGCGCACTGGGTAATTTTGCTGTGGCTCTAATATCTTCTTGTATAAAGCAGTCAATTGACCTGAGAATGGCTCAGAATATATTGCTCATTAAATTGCGTTCCAGACAAGACTGCAAGGGTATTAGCCTGCCGCTCCAAAGTAGCAGGAAGCCTCAAGGGCATAGTGTAATCATTCATTTGCTAAATAACACACACACAACGGCTTAATTACAGCATTTTGCAGCGAAAAAGAATTGGGGTGATTTCCACATTAGAGTATCTCATTAATGAGATTTGCTAACTGTTATTGGCAATATTCTGAAATGCCCTTTTGTTTTAAATTGTTTCTTAAATGGCTAATGTCATTTGCGGGAGAGGAGATTTCCCCAAACCTCTCATGGACGTGAAATGTTAGTGATTCAGAGACTCCTCAATGTTAATTTCTTCCGGGTTGGCAGGACTCTACGGTATGAAAAAAAAGGCATTTTTAACATCTCTCTGTGTCTCCACATCACCATTGAAGTTATTACAAGCAGCAAGGATCCAGGTGAAAGAAGGAATGCAAATGTGAGGGTTCTTTCACCAAGAGTTCGCAAACCCAAGCACACTGAAGGTCATGGGTCATGCCTTTGTATCCCAGCTCTGCCACTAGTGATCTGTGCCAGCGGTCCCCAACTTTTTTGGCACCAGGGACCGGTTTCATGGAAGACCGTTTTTCCACGGATGGGGGTGGAGGTGGGGGATGGTCACCTCCTGCTGTGCGGCCCGGTTCCTAGCTGGTATTGGTCCGTGGCCTGGGGGTTGGGGACCCCTGATCTATGCGACCCCCATCATGATACTTCACATTTCTGGGCCCCAGTTTACTTTTCTATAGCATAACTAGGTTCGTTCACTGATTCAATAGATATTTCTAGATTGTTCCAAATTCTTCTAGGCACTAAGAATGCAGCAGCAAATGGGACTAGACCAGGCTTCTGACTTCTAAGAGCTTATTTTCTAGTAGAAAAGAAGGATAATAAGCTTCTCACTGAATGTATACCTGACATAGTTCAAGCTAGGTATAATTTTATTAGGCCAATTAAATTGGGTAATTCCACTGAGAAATACTTGGGCATTCCTACTACAGGAGGGTGGCCAGGGGAAGCCTCTTGAGGATACTGGCCTCCTAGCAGAAATTTGAATAATAAAAAGGAGTCAGATTTAGAAGTTTCCTAAGAAGAACATTCTAGGATGAGGGAATACCTAAGACAGAACCCAGGATAGGAGTTCTTTGATCTCTTAAAGTGACATCAAGCAGTCAAATTCAATGGTTCCGACACGGGGCATTTCAAAATAGTGTCTCATCTTTTTCCCTGGTTAGTCAGTGATATTCTAGGTCATCCTTTTACATGGGTTTTATTTTATTGTCCTTATTTGGCCTTAGATTTTTCACTCTTAAGTAAATGTGTGTGTGTGTGAGTGCGCGTGCGTGCGCGGGTATTTTAAGCCCAGCTTCCTGGACTCCATTTACATCATTCTTTGACAACACCCATCCCTCTTAGTTACTCACTGTGACCAGAACAAAAAAATTCTTCCAATCACACCTTCTTAGAGATCGCCATGTCTTGCTTTCCTCCTAGTAACTTGGAATTGCTAAGAAAATGGATGGAATTGAAAGGGTATCATTTACCTATTATTTTTAGTCAGTTCTGAATATAAAAAGAGCAAAACTTAGATTCTGGTCTTTGTCATTTCAGACCCTGTTGCCAGCCGTGGAGTTCTTTCTCCTTGTTAATCCATGTTCCATGAAACTCTCTTGGCACCTTTAGGTTCCAGACCCTGTAGAGAGCGGTGGGTTTAGGTTTCCTCTCACTCCACAAGAAAGCCACCTCCATAAAAGCAGGGGCTGTTTTCTCCACCCCTTACCTCTGGAGTCTAGAACATTTCTAGGACCAGAGTTAGCACTCAAAGAGCATTCACTGAATGAATGAGCCTCGTCATCGGATCAGATGACTTGTTTGTTTTGTTTTTTTGCGGTACGCAGGCCTCTCACTGCTGTGACCTCTCCCGCTGCGGAGCACAGGCTCCGGACACGCAGGCTCAGCGGCCATGGCTCACGGGCCCAGCCGCTCCGCGGCATGTGGGATCTTCCCGGACCAGGGCACGAACCCGTGTCCCCTGCATCGGCAGGCGGACTCCCAACCACTGCACCACCAGGGAAGCCCCCGATGACGTTTTATTGTGACGTGGCTGGGTAAGGCCACATAGGAAGGCTGGAATTCAGAGCAATAATGACTTGAAATTATCTCGCAGATAATTATCACATTCAGCTTTTTTTTTCTTTTTTTCCCTGCCTTTATTGAGATATAATTAGCATACTATGTAATTTTAAGGTATACAGTGCAGTGATTTTTTTCTTTTTCTTTTATGGAAGTACAGTTGGTCTACAATGTGTTAGTTTCAGGTGTACAGCAGAGTGATTAAGTTATACATGATATATATATACCTATTTTTTATTTAAT
Organism: Tursiops truncatus; assembly: GCF_011762595.2. Classification (NCBI taxonomy): domain Eukaryota; kingdom Metazoa; phylum Chordata; class Mammalia; order Artiodactyla; family Delphinidae; genus Tursiops; species Tursiops truncatus. The sequence goes on along the minus strand of NC_047046.1, from coordinate 4,515,235 downwards.
TTTTATTACAGTAAAACTGATTTAAAATGTTGCATTTTTTGTAGGTGTACAGAATCTTTTCTAGTTATATATATACATATATCTACTCATCTTCAGATACTTTTTTTTCCCCCGGTGACTTTAACTTTTTATTTTCTATTGGAGTATAGCCGATTAACAAAGTTGTGATAGTGTCAGGTGCACAGCAAAGCGACTCAGCCATGCATATACATGTATCCATTCTCCCCCAGACTCCCCTCCCATCCAGGCTGCCACATAACATTGAGCAGAGCTCCCTGTGCCATACAGTAGGTCCTTCTTGTTTATCTGTTTTATATATAGTAGTGTGTATCTTCTAATCCCAAACTCCTAATTTATCTCTCCCCCTCCCTTTCCCCTTTGGTAACCATAAGTTTGTTTTCTATGTCTGTGGGTCTGTTTCTGTTTTGTAAAGAAGTTCATTTGTATCATTTTTTTAGATTCCACACATAAGCGATATCCTGTGTGATACACATCATATGTGATACAGTGCAGTGATTTTATATGTGTATATATTGCAGAATAATTACCACAGTAAAATTACTGAACACATCTATTGCCTGACATGATTACAGTGTTTTTTTGCGTGGTGAGAACTTTTAAAATCTACTCTCTTAGCGACTCTCAAATATGCAATGCAATATTGTTAACTGTAGTCCGCATGCTGTACAGTACATCGCCGGCACGTATTCGTCTTATAATTAAAAGTTTGTACACTTTGGCCTCCTTCACCTACTTTCCCCTCTCTCCATCTCCCCACCTCTGGCAATCACCAGTCTGTTCCCTGTTTCTATGAGTTTGTTTTTTTTTTAGATTCTGTATATAAGTGGAATTATTCAGCCAGGAGGACGAAGGAAACCCTGCCGTTTGCGACAACTTGGATGAACTCCTTATTTTTTGCTTTTGTTCCTCTCTCTGTCATTTGAAGTCAGGTGTGCAGATCTGAGGTAGCGAGTGTACAGTATTCCTTAGGTTATTTCATGAAAACTACTAACTAAACTTAATAAAGTCAAATTTTTGATAAATAGGCTTATGAACAACTTCCACAAAAACGGATGAGCTTAACGGGTGCAACTTAAAGAGGGGAGATTTAAGGGAACAGGATCTAATACATTTGCACTAATTTATTCCTGCCTTGTGAGTGACGAGCGTAAATCAAGTAGCTTGGTAATCCCTTGACAGACTAATAAATGAGAACCAGATTTTTTAAAATGGAAAATGGATAAAATTAGAAAGCTATTAACTTTTTTTCCCACTCCAACATCATGGAATAAGTAAGCCATAGGGGACCTGTCCTTCAAAATAATTAAATTTCCAAATTAGCTTTTTGGTTTAAGAACGATTTGATTTAATCATTGTGTTAAGTTGAAATATATACATGTGACTATTTGCAGGTCTGTTTCCTGCTTTTTTTCCCGTCCCTGTAATTTTGGGAGCTTCAAAGCATGCATCCCGGGATTACTATGGGCTACGCCCGAGCCTCCTGCTCTGTAGGGTGTTGAGGGAGGTAGTATTACTCTCCCATCTACAGGCAGGGAAACTGATGCACTGAAGTTGCAGTTACTAACAGCCCTGGCGTTTGAATTCATGTTCTTATCTTAACTCACTACACTGTCCTGTTAAATAAATACATAAGCAAGTAGGGAAGTAGAGAACGGATCTTGGACTAAACCTCAGGCAGAAAAACCCAGAATCCTTGAAAGGGGCTGAATGGAGTCACCCTTGACGTTCCAGACTAATTCCTCAGGTCACAACTGTAGGAGCCCAAGAACAAATTCCATTGAGACCAGTGGCTCAAGCACCTCTGACTGTCTTTGGTGCCTCCTTCTTGAAGCTCTTTTTCAGGAAGACTTTTCTATGTTTTCTCATCTCGCTCACCCCCAAAGGGGTGCTGGTGACTGTGTGACAGTGTGTGCCTCAGGGGACAGTGAGAGGGGATTGCATCAGTGTCATGAACAGGTAGACTCAGGTGCCCAAGGAATGTTTTTAAGATTCTGACTCTCTGTCCATCTCAGAGCTCTGCTTTCTTCTGTGTTACCTTCCTTTTAAGGCAGTTTCCGCATACGTTGAAAGACAGCCACCAGTATCTGTAGATTGTCTTCCACCAGCTTAGTATCCAGGAGAGAGAATATATAAAAAGTTCTAGTAAATAGCCCCGAGTGGATAGCACTTCACATTGATTGGTCAGGGTTAGGCCACGCCTCCTCCTGTACAGACGTGTGTGTGTGTGTGTGTGTGTGTGTGTGTGTGTGTGTGTGTAGGAAGCCTGCGGTACCATCATCGACCACCCCTGACAAGTGCAAAATGGTTTGTAATTGTTCATAGTTACATGAGAGGCTCTCTTTTTTTAACAAAGTACCTTACCCTCATTACATGTCAACAGGTGTTTATTTATAGCCTAATAAGTGTCAGTCACTAATGGATATTAGTTTACGACAGTATTAAAGCTTGTTAAAGCTTTCTCTCTTCGGTGTGTACCATCTGCTGTCACCTAGAGCCTCTTGTGATACTTGGTTATGTTCATTTCCTTTTCTACTGTAGAAAATTACTATAAACTTAGTGGCTTAGAACAGCACACATATATCTTACGGTTTCGTAGGCTAGAACTCAATAAGGGTCTCATTGGCTTAAAAGCAAGGTGTTGGCAGGGCTGTATTCCTTCTGGAGGCCCAGGGGGAACCCATCTCCTTCCCCTTTCCACCTTCTGCAAGCTACTCCCTTTCTTCACCTTCCTCTTTGTTTTGTTTTTTTTTTTTGCGGTACGCGGACCTCTCACCGTTGTGGCCTCTCCCATTGCGGAGCACAGGCTCCGGACGCGCAGGCTCAGCGGCCATGGCTCACGGGCCCAGCCGCTCCGCGGCACGTGGGATCCTCCCGGACCGGGGCACGAACCCGCGTCCCCTGCATCGGCAGGCGGACTCTCAACCACTGCGCCACCAGGGAAGCCCTTTCCTCTATCTTTGAAGCTGGCAATAGCGGGTCTAGTCCTTGTCACACTGCCTGCCCTGGTTCCTCTTCTACCCCCTCTTCCACATTTAAGGACCTTATGATTACATTGGGACAATCCAGGACCATCTTCCCATCTCAGGGTCAGCTGATTAGTAACCTTAATTCCGTCTACAGCCTTCATTCATCTTTTCCATGTAACCTAGCCTATTCATAGTCCCAGGGATTACGATGGGGGTGGGGCTAATATAATAATAATGATAATGGCCCAAAGGGGCCATTATTTTGCCTACCAGAGTGGGACAGGAACCTGACATAAGAAGCCACAGGAAAACATGCAGTGACTTGTACAAGGCTTTATGAGTCCGGGGCAGAATCTGATAGGTGTTGCTCTCCCTATTTTATCTTCCCTTCAAAACTATGAGATTTCTGTTTGTTTGTTTCGTTTCACGTCATTTGCTCGTAGAAATATTCCAACTGCAACTGTTTAATGAAATGGCCGTCTGGATGTTGAGGAGTTTGTGCAAAAGGGAAAGGGACGTTCTCCTTTCTTTTATTTCCACTTGGGAATTGTGCGTTAGTGTGTTGGTATCAGGAACTCAGCAGCATTTACTGTGCGTCACAGCTGTGAGCTTTCCTCCGTGTTTCCCATAAGAGCTTCTGTGGGGTCAGTGCAGCCAGATTTGCTCAGGGAGACATTTTCCAGCAGTAGTGAGTAGCCAAGACAGGGATGACTTCATAAGTCCCCAGCATTAAAATACAACTTATTTTATCTTTTGATCGTCATTTCTGGAAGGCATGCAGAAGTTAAAAGTCCCAGTTTGCTGGTTAGAGCTGGGAACACCCCATGGCTGAGTTACATTCCTGTGAAATGGATTGTATAAATGGGTCTAATAGCAAATTTCTTTTCTTCTCCTCTAATCTCGATATATGAGCTACCGCATGAAGGCTCTATGAACTGCACCTTAAAAGCATCTTTTCATAGAGAACAGACTTGTGGTTGCCAAGTGGGGGAGGGGGGAGAGGGATGGGGTGGGAGTTTGGGATGAGCAGATGCAAACTAGTATATATAGGATGGATAAACAACAGGTCCTACTGCAGAGCACAGAGAACTATATTCAATATTTCGTAATAAACCATAATGGAAAAGAGTATGAAAAAGAATATCTATATAGTATCAATATATTATACATATGTATACAGTGTAACTGAATCACTTTTCTGTACATCAGAAACGAACACAACATTGTAAATCAACTATACTTCAATAAAAAGTAGATGTGGGGCCTTCCCTGGTGGCACTGTGGTAGGGGGTCCGCCTGCCGATGCAGGGGACACGGGTTTGAGCCCTACTCTGGGAAGATCCCACATGCCACGGAGCAACTAAGTCCGTGCGCCACAACTACTGAGCCTGCGCTCTAGAGCCCGCGAGCCACAACTACTGAAACCCACATGGCTAGAGCCCGTGGTCCCGGGAGAAGCCACCACAATGAGAAGCCCGTGCACCGCAAGGAAGAGTAGCCCCCGCTCGCCGCAACTAGAGAAGGCCTGCGCGCAGCAACGAAGACCCAATGCAGCCAAAAAAATTTAAAAAAAAAAGAAGTTTGAAAAACATCGTCTTTTATTGTTGTTAAATTTGTAGAGCAAGAAATAGCAGAGAGAAATTGTAAATAAGAGATGCTTGTTAATGCCATTTTGAAAATGAATTATGGTGGGGGAGGTCTCATTTGGGGATTAGCTCCTTCTCCAGATTTACTAATTATTTGTAAGAAACAAAATGATTTGTGTCCTTTGACAACTTTTAAGTTTGCGCTTTGCTCCGGGAGTCTTTTTTTTTGCTTTTGGAAGCCAGTCACCCCTTACGATGACAGTTTCTCCAAATGCTCCTTTTCATGGAGAATGAATTAAAGGAGAAAGACGTACTCTTGTCCAACAGACGTAAAATTGAATGGAAGGCCCTCTTTCTACCGCCGTCAGCTGTCAACCAGAATACTTTCTTTGCAGTCCTGGCTGGAAGGTAAAAGCTACGGTTTTGAGCTAGTAGACTCATGCCCGGCTGTGCCTTGTTAAATATTTTGATGGTTTCCCTACTTGGAGGTGAGGTTGAATGACATCAAAGTGCCTGAGGGTGACAGCAAGTTCTTTGTCAGTTTTCCTTTCCCCTCGTCTGCTTCTTTTGAAGGTGGGGAATATTTTGAAAGGGGACGTCCCTGAGAGGCAAAGGTAGCATCTTCCTTTGATACTGAGCGTAAACGCGGCTGCCAAGCCCCCAGGGCACGAACTAAGGATGGGGTTTCTTCTACGGAGGATTGAATGTGATTGTCCGAAGCAGGTCGTAGCCTTTCACGTAGCATGATTGCAAGAGCTGTGGTGAAATCTTCAGGCCAAGCCAAATGACATCATACGGTTCACCAGTGCAGGGGCCCCCAGTTACATCCACGTACAGTACGTTCTAGTAGTAAGTGTTCCGAGGACTTTTCTTTGATAGAAAGCACGAAGATGATTCTAGCGTTATAGTTGTCTCTGCATTTTCTACTCCGTAGCATAATTATAATTCAGTCATTCCGTTCCCCGTACGCTCTGGGGTGTGGTGAGTTCTGCAGACAAGTCATCAGATGAACAGTATGTCTTACATTACATTTGAGTAGGCCTGCGTTATACAACTCTGCACTCAAACCAGGTCACAACGGCATACACCATTGTGCCTTACTTTGGGTAGAAATTATCATAGCACTAACTGCTGGGTCTGTACCATGGAGAGAATGATACATTAGACTTCTGGGCTGCTTAACTGTTAGAGATCATTTGGCCTGGCTGAAAGAGTCCCTGGCCAGTCTCATCATTTTATGTGCAGCTGGTCGCATATGTTGAAATTATGTACCCACAAGGGGAAAATTCTACCCTGTGGGATTTTTAGAGCACATGCTATCTGGTCTACACTTTGCTCAGGGCATCATGTATATAATTCAGTTGAATCCTCCGACCTCCTATCAAGGTTGGCATTAACCTTATTCCCACTTTAGAGATGTGGAAATTGAAACTTAGAAAGTGAAGTCACTTTTCTAAGGCCACCCAGGGATCGGGTAGGGTCTGGGAGGTAAGAGTCAAATCCAAGTCTGACTGCAAAGGTCACGCTTTTTCCTACATCTGTATGCTTCTACGTCTATATACCTATCTATATTTTATCTATCTATCTATCTATCTATCTAAATAAGTAAATAACTGGGTCTAGCTTACCCTCCTGCTACAAACAATGAGAAAAATAAACAGTATGAGTTATTAGGAAAATGTAAACTAAAACCACAGTAAGATACCACTACACATCCATTAGATCATCTAAAATTAACAGGCTGACCGTATCAAGCATTGGCCAATATGTAGAAGGGCGAGAACTCTCAGACGCTGCTGGTGGGAATGGAAAACGGCACAAGCACTTGGTAAATAACTACGTTCAACATGACTGATTCACACTGCTGTATGTTATATGTGAAAGTTGTTAAAAGAGTAGCTCCTGAGTTCTCATCGCAAGGCAAAATATATTTTTCTTTTCTTCTGTGTCTATAGGAAGTGATGGATGTTCGCTAAACTTACTGTGATAATCATCTCATGATGTACGTAAGTCAAACCGTTACGCTGCGCACCTTAAACTTATACAGTATTGTATGTCAATTACATCTCAATAATACTGGGGAGAAAATGAAGTGGTTTGGTGGTTTCTCAAAACGCTAAACCCAATGGAATCCCATAAGGTCAAGGGCATCAGACTACTTTACAAAAGATCTATGTAGAAAGTTCAAAACCAAAAAACTGTTTATCTTAACATACCCTCCATTACAAGACCAAAGAGGAAAACTGAAGACCAGAAATTCATGCAAGAATGTTTCTACAAATAATGAGACAGTCAAGGATCAAAGCCTATTTGGGGGAACATAACATCATGAAAGAGTGCACGAATGTACCAATATGGTGTACTGATGGTTTTCCATTAAAAGCTCCCCTAGTAGGTCAGAGGACTGATGGACTCCTACACGTGAACCTGGATGCGGGGTAGTTTCTGGCCCATTGGTCCCTACCTCTGTGCGTGAGGTTCACAGGTGAATCAGTCATGATGACCTGTACCAACTTGGCAAAACCTTCCAAACATAATTAGGGCATCATGTGACAGTAACTGAGGAGATGCACCAGAGTCTAAAACAAATCAAGCCACCGTCAAAAATCTCTCTCTCCTCTTCCTCTCAAGCCCAGACTTTCGTCTAAAGGTGGAAGACAAGTTTGAAGGGATGAATTCACCCTTATTCCGCCAGACATCAGATGCTTCTAATTAGCTGTCTAAAAGGCATGAAACGATATTTGGAGGACACTTCAAGACACGAAGAAAAATTTTAAAAGCAGCCATCGGAAGGGATGTCGTGAGACAGATGAAAGGGAGCTGCCATCACAAGGACTTAATGAGCCAAAAAGCTGTTGTGACAGATGTGCCAAAGGAAACCTTCCCATCCCCGGCTCCGGGGTCGGGGGAGGAGAGAGAGGAGCGAGGTGAAAGACCACGGACCTCAAATGTAGGCAACCAAATGGCCACTTTCTTTAAAAAGATGATTACCCCTCTTTGGCCAATTTTCACCCTTTTCTTACACTTTTCTGGCACTCTGATGTATTTCTTGACTTCACAGCCCTTCTGAGAGCCGCCCTTAGAGTTTTCCTTTTAGCTGAACTGTTGGCCTGAGAGAAAACCTTCCCATTTTAGCAAATTACAATAGTTCTGCTTTAAATATCGTATTTATTTGACCCGTAATGGCGTCAGGGAGAGAGAGAGGCAGTCTGATGCCCCCTCTCAAGATTATGATTAGAGGCAGATGGACTGCAGTGGAAATGCCAGGTCATTATTAAAAGCAGAGCATTGGAGGGAGGTCAAGGAATCCTTTCCTCTCGGGCTCTGGAGCTGGGTAAACTTCTGGCCTTATTATTACAACTTTCGATTTCATAAGTGAGCCCAGCATACCGTCAACAAATCCTGTGCTTTGCTTAGTCTAGCTGTGATGGTGCTGTGTTCTTCTCAAGGTAACAGCGCCTTTCCAGATAAGAGTCGAAGCTCTCCCTAGAGCTCCAGTCAGCCTAGCGCACAAAAACAGAGTCCATGCTATCCACTATAAGAAAGAAGCAAATTAAAATCCCAAATACCCAGTTAATTATGTTTGAATTTTACCAAATATGTCAACAGCTGATCAACATTAACTAAAACTGAAAGAACGTAAGTTTCCCAAAGCTAAATAAAATTTATTTCAGTAAGAACCATAATAAAGGTCCTAGAAACAAATGTATCTGTTTTACTGAGAAAGAAAAAGGTGAATAAAGAATGATCTCCCCTAGAGAAATACTTCTGCTGAATTCTCTCTCATGAGGCCAGAGCGTCGGCTAAGTGAGACACAAAGAATCTGTCCAATAAATCCTAATAGTTCTACCGCTTTGCTATTTGGTCAGCTCATTTTCTTTTTTCTGATAAACTTTGGACATGATTTAGGACATGATTGCTTTTGAGTTTGATCCTTCTGGTGACTCATTCTCACACCTCTACGTGAAAGTAAAATATATAGTATTCTTAATAAAGGGGTATGAATTTGAGTTTGATTTCAAACACAGTGGGAGGAAATGTGTGCAGGCCCTGAAGACACAGGTTATCGTTTGTGTGGGGTAGATGAGAGCTTGGTGCTAATAGAGCTGGCATAGAATCGGAATTGTTTCCTTGGTCTAATTGCAAGTGTCCAGGCATCTGGGCATATATCCAGACAAAACTCTAATTCAAAAAGATACACACATGCCTATGTTCACAGCAGCACTATTCACAATAGCCAAGATATGGAAACAACCTAAGTGTCCATCAGCATACGAATGGATAAAGAAGATGTGGAACATGTAGACAATGGAATACTACTCAGCCATATAAAACAATGAAATAATGCCATTTGCGGCAACATGGATACAACTAGAGATTATCATACTGAGGTAAGTCAGAAAGAGAAAGACAAATATCATGATATCACTTATATGTGGAGTCTAAAATATGGCACAAATGAACTTATTTATGAAACAGAATCACGGACATAGAGAACAGACTGATGGTTGCCAAAGGGGAGGAGGTTGGGGGAGGGATGGAGTGGGAGTTTGGGGTCAGCAGATGTAAGCTTTTATACATAGAATGGATAAGCAACAAGGTCCTACTGTAGAGCACAGAGAACTATGTTCAATATCCTGTGATAAACCATCATGGAAAAGAATATAAAAAAGAATGTATATATATTATATATATGTGTGTGTGTGTGTGTGTGTGTGTGTGTGTGTATAAGTGGATCACTTTGCTGTACAGCAGAAATTAGCATTGTAAATCAACTATACTTCAGTAAAAAACTTTTTTAAAAAAAGTGACCAAGCATCCTCTTCCAAAACACCCTCAACACTCCACATCGAGTGAGTTCCCATCCACCCCCAAATGTAAAATGGTGTGGGGAGGAAGATTGGTTTTATGATGTTTCTCACGAATTATTTCACACCTTTTTGCCCAAGTCTCACCATAATGTATGAAATTAGAATAAAATTTTAGATTCCTTTCCACAGAGTTACATGTGTGAGAAAGTCAAGTTTTAAATAGTAGTGGTTCCTAGGAGACAGATGTTCCAACTTGTGTTACCTTTCTGAATTAAGCAACTATTTTATTACTACTAAAAAAATCTTATCTTTCATTCTTTTACACTGCGCATCATATTTCTTTCTTATTTTTTACCCCCTTTTATCATTTTCTTTCCCCAGATATTCACTAAAACATATTGTGATGTAATTACATGTGCAGAGTTGATGTGACATTACATTAGCTCCTGATGCCAATTTAAAAGCCAGCATGAATTTTACAACAATGTTTATACCCACAGGTGTAGAGCGGCAACAGTAGCAACATTAAGAGAAGCTTAACCAATGTTTCAAACGATACCGTGATGCTCCAGCACATCCCTGACCAATAAAACTTTCTGCGATGGTGGTAACGTTCTATATCCGTGCTGTTGAACATGGTAGCCACCGGCCATGGAAGCTTATTACTTATCTTTTAGCAAGAAGGGACTTAATGCATAATCATCTGGCCCAGTTCCCCTGTTTCAGGCTGGTCTGGTATACCGATCCCCTTTTTATGGTCAAATCTTGTGACTATCATGAAGCAGCATGAAAGGCCTGGGTTCAAGTCCCCAGACCCTTCAGATGGTGTCTGGGAGCCATGGAGAGGGCACCCCAGTCCACGTGCAATCAGGACTGGCGCTAGGATGCAGGTGTGTGGGACGTGTTTAACACCCCGAGAGCCACAGCCTCTGTGATGCCGCCTGCTAAGAACATCGCCTGTTGCTGTGTCCTGTCCTAGTCTCTGAAGTTGACAATTCTGTGATGCTGAACAAGGATATTCTTACCCCTCCTTAAAGAGTGTGAGACAAGGCTAAGTGAAGTTTCGTAACTCATCCGAGGTCACATAGGTAGTTTCTGACTAAATCACATATAACCTGGGAAGTAACTGCGCAATCAGGACTCCCATGATTACACGTGACAGAAAACCCAACTCTTAATGGCTTGAGTAATAAAGATCATTATAGGCTCAGGGAACTAAAAAGCCCAGGCACCCAAATGAGTTGAAAACTTATGTCCTCACAAAAACCTGCACAAGGATGTTTATAGCAGCTTTGTTCAGAATTACCAGAACTTGGAAGCAGTCAAGATGTCCCTTAGTAGGTGAATGGATAAATAAATGGTCCATGCAGACACTGGAATGGTATTCAGAGCTAAAAAGAAATGAGCTCAAGCCATGAAAAGACATGGAGGAACCTTGCTGCTAAGTGAAAGAAGCCAATCTGAAAAGGCTGCATAATGTGTGATTCCAACGTTATGACATTCTAGAAAAGGCAAAATTACAGAGACAGTTATAAGATCACTGCTTGCCAGGAGCCGGCAGGGAGGGATGGAGAGTCAGAACACAGAGGCTGTTTAGGACCGTGAAACTACTCTGTATGATACCGTAACGGTAGATGCATATCTTTATATATTTGCCAAAACTCATAGAACGTACCAGAAGAGTGAACTCTGTGGACTTCGGGTGACAATGATGAGTCAGTGTAGGTGCATCGACTGTAACAAAGGCAGGATGTTGCTAATGGGGAGAGGCTGTGCACGTGTGTGGTCAGAGGTAGCTGGGAAATCTCTGTACTTTCTGCTCAATTTTGTTGTGAGTCTAAAACTTCTCTAAAACACAAAGTCTATTAAAAAACTAAAACCCAGGCATAATGGGTCGAGGGTCTCAAACGTTTACATCATGACCAACTTTTTAACCATCTCTGGGCCATACCTCCTCTGTGTCTCTGGCAGACTTTCTTCATGTACCAACACCTGGCAGCTCCAGACTCAGGTCCCTATAGCTCTAAATCCCAAAAGGACAGAGAGGTGTGCTTTACCGACAACTCCTAAAAGTTTCTTTTAACGTCCTGCACGTGGTGCTTTGTCCCCATAGGGTCTCGTGGGCTCCTCTGCGTAGGTGGATGGGATGCTCTGATGCGCTTGCCTGAGGCCATGTGGCCCTCCCTATGTTAGGAAGTGGGGTCATTTCCATCCACACTACACGGAAGAGAGCAGGGCTGGGATTGGAGCTATTCGGGAACCAGCTAGTGGACCCTGCAGTAACACATGTGGCCCACAATTTATAGATGGATATACGTCTAGCGTAGAGCAGTTTCATTCCTGGCAACTGCCTCCAGCCTGGGAGAATTCGTCCCCAGATGCTCAGGGACTGTTTACTTCTTGTGACGGGTCCAAACAGAGACCCTTGAGAGCTGCATAGGAAGATCGCAGCGGTGAGTTTTTATCTGAACCTGGGCAGATGCCTTGGAAGGAGGACCTGTCAGTTACACTGTTCATGTGGAGGTGGCGCTTCTAATTAAAATTATGGTCTCATGACCATTTAACTAGTTTGCAATTTCTAAACTATTTGCAAAATGTGACCTTGGAAAGAAAGAAAAAGTTAGCAGAATGTCTATCGCCTGGTTCCATTCTGCAATTTTTTGACTCAAGAACCAGTGTATTTTAATTATCCCTATGGTAGGGAGATGATAGCCCTTTCCCTATGGTGTAAGGAAGTGTCCTGGTCAGATGGCTGGGCAAATAATTAGGACAATAAATACAAATTTAATTTAAATGAGGCTCTTAAGAGTTGAAGCTTGACATTTACCACTTAGCATTATTAGTTATATGTGTAACAATCCGTTACACTAAAAACAAAATGACGATGGATCAGCTAGTGTAATTTAGAAGATCCCATTTACGCCATGTGTAGTTTGCAGCTCCCCTCTCTTGCTAGTTAAGTCTGTTAAGCATAATAGCCATTCCTGGCTGGTGGTGTTTAATCACGTTTTGAAGGCGATTATCAGCATGTATCGGCAATAAATGGCATGCGTTTCTGACAGAGAAATGACTGAGATTAGGCCATCTGTATGCAGTCATCTTTTTTACCCTGTGATTTACACACCAGCCTGGCTGGCTGGTCCTGGGTAGAGGAGCTCAGAGGGCAGCATTCAGAGTTCACGTTCTAGCTGCTAAGACTTGATTCCCTGGAGGAGAAAGGGGAGCCCTAGAGGGCACTAATCACTGCAAAAGGGCAAGCCTCCTTCACTCTGAGGTTCAGTCCTGATGCTCTGAGTCCTTTCTTGCTCAGGAGACGTTAGCATTGGCGTCCGACTGGATTAACTCCATAGGTGGCTTGATGGCAACATTAGCACATTTCCTGGGAAGACGAACACTCCCTTGGCTTTAACCTCCCCAAACTGTATTGCTAACGTCTGGAGACTTTCACCTGCACCTCTCCCTGCCCTGACTATTTTAGGTTGAGATTTCTTGTATTCTGCGTGAACAAAGGCAAAAAAATATATTAAAGTTGGGCTTCCATCATTTAGATGTTCTGTGTCTTATTTTCATTTGTCCACTCACATGGGAACTACAATGACAAGAGTTTGGGATGGGAGCAAAGAGCTGGGCACCCACAGATACAAGAAATCAAAGTCATTTTGTCCTGCACTCGGGGCACGTCTTCAGTCATAACTCTGTGTCCCGGATCAAAATAACAGATGAACAGAGTGAACTAGGGAGGAAATCAAGGTCAGGATATTCTGGAATGCTCCAGGGAGATTTACTATTTTTCTCGCTTTTACTTTGAACAGGGAAGTCATAGATGAGTTTGGGCTTGAGAATTGTAACTATCCAAGGGGTCATTCCTCCCAAAGAAGAACAATGATGCTTTGAAATGTTAGAGCAGGAGTACAGCAACAATTTTCATCTATGCTGGAGTTAGTTGGATTCCTGGAACTCTGGAGAACGGCTCCATCAGAGGGAAGGGTGACGCGTCACATAGCACTGTCAGAATTACTGCATGTGGAAGGAGGCCTGCTATGGGTTGACACCCGACTTTTGATGGATGAGAGAAATCTACTGGTCGGATTCATCTGGAGGTATGCAGATCCTGTATTGTTTTTGGGGGTGCCAGGAAAATAAGCCCCCAAAGTGGATGCAGTTCTAGCTCGGAGGTAACATGGTGCAGTAGAAAGAACATGAATTTTTAAGTCAGAATTGTTTTGAATCTTGGCTCAACTACTTATTGACTGGGATACCTTAGGCTTGCCACTTAACTCTTCCAATTCAATTTCATTTTGTGCCATTTGATGGTAATAGTAGCTCCCTCAGAGGGTTCTTTTGAGACGTAAATGAAAAAGGCATCTTGCCCAGCTACTTGGGGGATACAGAGGGATGTGATTGAAAACACTAAGTTTCAGGGCCCTCATTGGAGTGGTAAATAGCACCTCATGGGGGAAACCTGCACAATTCTTGGTTGTCTAGTTCTTTTCGTAGCTGAGCTGTATCTTGCTATTAATCTGTGCCAATGGTCAGTCACAAGGTGTTAGGTCTCTGCATCCAAAGGAGGACCAAAGTTCAGCCTGCTCCCTGGAAAATGCAGCCAGTGCTTGGATGGTACAATGTTTTACCAAATTGACTTACGCATCGATGGACTGGATCTCCTGGATGTGCCTGCAGGGGGGCCAAGGGCAGCTCTTCCTCACCTCCTGCCTCCTTCTTGTCTCTTTCCATCCGAGTCTTTGTGTAAGGGTGTGTGTACAGATTGCTCGGACATGACATGCTGTTCCTACCCCAGGACCTTTTCTCCTGATGTTTCTGTGTCTCCAGCCCTGAGATTGCAGCTCCAGTAGAAGGCTCTCAGAGAAGCTTCCCTTCACGACTATATCTAAATTATCCTTCTCTCCTTCACATCTTTGTCTTTGCATTATCTCTGTATCAGTTAAACAGACTAGTTTATGCTGAGATGTCAAACAACCTTAAAATCTTTGAATAACACAGGCTTATTTCTCCCTTGTGCCACGGGGGCATCTCAGGTCAGCTGGACGACTCTCATGGCCGTCGTTGCCCAGGAAACTAGGCTGAAGCAGCAGCCGCCAGGTTGAATGTCACCGGTCCTCGGAGGGTCTCGTATGAGCAATGAAACGCTCCTGCCGGCAACAGAGACACATCAGTTCTGCTCATAAAGTGCTCAGAGAACCAGTCCCAGGGCCACCCAACCACAGGGGCCAGGAAGTGCAGTCCTGCCGTGTGCTGAGCAGGCTGTGTGAGCTGAAGGTATCTGAGAAGGGCACTCGTGTCTATCCCATTCACTACGGTTACTTGTCTCCTCCCACTAGTATATAAGGAACTATACACACAGCCACCCTTGCCTTGTTCTCTGCTGTCTACTCAGTGCCTAGGACAGAGCCTGACATGCAGTAGCTGTTCAAGATGGGCTGTGTGTCAACTGGATGTGTGTCTGCCCAAGGCACGTGCATGTGTAGACTGGCCTTGGTGATTGTGTGTCTTCAGTGTCTTGTTTCATCCTAGGGATGTTGGCCTGGGCTTTCTAGGACTATCCTAACTTCAAATATGATGCTCCTTTAATAAAGTACCACCTAATAGACCACGTGTTCTGATTCTGTATTCAAGGAGCATGGTTTCCAGACTCTAAACATTAAGGCGAGTCAGCCCCCCCCTAGATCAGAGAGAAGACACGTTTCTGCTCTGGGACACAACCCTTTTCAAAAATATGGGCTCTCAGGGCTCTGACCTTGAATGTTCAGAGCTGGAGCAGAAATTGGCTCTTTGTTGAGATTTGGGGCCTGAGACCCAACGCCCCAGGAGGCTGAGCTTGTTTCCAGGGGACTCTTGACCCTCCCCTGTGGCAGCAAGTTGGGCAGAAAGTGGAGGCGTGCTCACAATGGCAAAGGTCGGTCTCCCGGAGGACCATCACACGGCCCCCAGCCCCTCACTAGTGCAGCATGGGCGGAGTCAGCCCAGCTCACCCATTAAAAGGGACATCCCCTTGCATTCCGGGGCCTTCCTCCTCCAGAATCTGGCCTGGGACTGACTCCCATCCGGATTTTGTTATTACCTGGAATTCTTGTCATCTGAAAATGCACTACGGATGCTATCTCTCAATCCATCTTTATCATCTCTCTTATGTGCTCCGGAGCACTGAGTGAATTCATTTTCCCCTCTCCTGGGATCCAGAAAAACAGCTCCTCAAGTAATGAACATGGAGGCCGTTCCTTATACGGAGCCTCTTTCTGTTTTCATGTCCCATAACTGGAGCCATGAGCAGGTCTTCAGGGACAAAAGAGAAATGTATTACTTTTTATCCCTACTTGCCATCACCTCATGCAGGCATTTCACTCATAATTACTCAGAACAAATGCATTTTTCCGAATAAAACTACTGCAGATGGAAGCGTGAGCACAGTCCCACGGATGATATTTCAGGGGCGTTTGAATGGCTGTAACCAGCAAAGAACAAGTAAGAAAAGTTATATCCCCATAGTCCTTTCTAACTGTGTGGTGAGATTGAATTACTTTAGAATAATTGTCCTAGGTCAGTGGTTTGCAGAGGGGGGCGTTTTGTCCCCAAGAGGACAGTGGACAATCTGTGGCTACATCATTGGTTGTCACACTGGGATGTTACTGGCCTCTAGTTGGTGGAAGCCAGGAAAACTGTTCAGCATCCTACAAGGCACAGGACAGTCCCCCTTACAAAAATAATGATCTAGTCTATTGAATCAATAGTGCCCAGATTGAGAAACCCTGTCTGGTAAGAATGAGTTTGAAACTACAGTGTCATCCTTTGTGTGTGAAGATCTTGATGCTGAGATGCCAGGGTAGGTGAAGAGTGAGAACAAATTGGTACTGATGTCAGATGCAGCTGCTATTTCGTCCCCTGGTGACCAGCATAGCCTGCAGGTGGCTGGCGTTTTGGTCACCCCCCAAGGTCTCTGTGGAGAAGCTAGCTAACCAGCATGCAAAGGAGTTGGTACTCCGGCCACAGCTGTTCTTATCTGGAGAAGCCAGCCTGCCCTCTAGGTGATGAAGGTACCAGAGCTAGCGAGGCTCTTCCTAATGCCGGGGCAGAGCAACCTTGCTCAACATAGCAGAGGATCGCGTCATGTGGAAGCAGACATTTTTGGAAAAGTTGAGGGTGCTCTGCTTCCTTAACTGTATGTGTTACCATGACTGAGATGGGGCCGAGTTCTCAATAAAAGGGAAATCCATGAGACAGTGACGGGAGAGTTACGATCAGGTTCTGAGTCCTCGGGGAAGGCTGTGGACTCTGGCTCCTCTAAGCCTTGACGTCCTCATGTTAATGATGCTGTTCACCAAGCATCCCTGCTCTTTTAACTTCTGGGCAGATGGTAGGGTTGAGTTGCTGGCTCCCTTGTGGTCAAAGGTGGCATGTGGCTGCTCTGGCTAGTGAGGCTGTAGTGGAAATGATGGGCATCACTTCCAGGCCGGGGCTTTCCTTGGTCTGTGTGGAGAACTGCCAGGGCACCTTCTGCCTTTGGGCCAGTCCGAGTGTTACAGATGTGCACAGTCAACACCATTGTTTTAGATGCGCTGATTATCTCTGTCAGATTTGTAAAGAAACTGATAATAACACTGTTGACATGAAGAGGGGGGTGTAGAGGAGCTAGGGTACAGGAACGGGAGGCAAACTTTTCACTGTGTAATTTCTGAGCTTCTCACCATGTGAGAATGTGTTATTTATTTGAAACATCATTAAATGAAACAAATCAAAATGCAAATCCCCAAGATCCTGGCTCAGACAAATCCCGTAACATCCACCTCCGGGATAATGAGGAGAACCACTGAAGTCACACCCACCCATTACGGATAGTGTGAGGGTCTGTCACATTCTTTCATAAGCCGATAAGCATGGGTTTCATTTTTTATGTTAGGAGACTTAAAAAGGAGCATTTGCTTACAGAGGAAATTTAGATTATTATGCACGATAAGAGCTTTCATTCTGGACCTTAACGTGGAGAATGGAGAGAAGAACAGCTCCTAAAGCCTGCATTTAGAGAATCAGCGCAAGATGCTTTCTGTACCTGCATTTTCTAGAAGGGGTTGGGGATATCATCAAAGACAAAGAGAGACAGAAAAAACTGTATAATTGGGTCAGTTGTCTAAGATGTCCCCAGACGTGTCATGGTGATTTCTACACAGTCGCGTGAGCTGGAAGTGAGGACGAGCTATTAGTATGAGAAACAGTTGTAGATCTGGCAGAGAAAACTGAAGCCCCTGACGTTTGCTCGTTATTGGGATTTATTGTTTTGGATTCTGGAGAAGTGTTAGCTCAGCAAAAATAAGGTCACTCAAACCAATCCGCAAGGTAGGTGCTTCTTTAATGGAAAAAAATAAAACGGAGAAGAAAAAGAAAAAGAACCCCCTATAATTTTCCTATGGTTGTAAAATATTATGAGATGAATTAGGAGTCAGATAGGAGTTTTCTTGGAGAATTTCTGATAAAAATATGTTGTTTAGACTCAAACAACACCAGTGCAATCCACCAGACCACAGAGAGCTGGGATGATGATAGCTTTCTATTTTTAAATTCAGTATTTCCAGTTTACAGAACACTAAAGAATAGAGCATAACAAACCCCATGAACCTGTCATTCGGTTTGTCAAATCCTAATACTTTTGTCAAATGTCCTGTAGTTTAAAAGAAAGAAAACACGACAGATAAAATTGAAGCCTTAACATACCAATTCTGGCTGCATTTTCTTATCTCCCTCCCAGGAGGTAGCTATTCTTCCAAACTTGGTCATTCTGAGGAATGTGTGTGTGTGTATATATATATATAGAATGCTGTATTTATAAATAGAAAGCTATCATCCCAACTCTCTATGGTTTGGGGGTAATAGTATTGATATTATACTATTATACTGTGACGATCCATTTGCAATTGGCTTTCTCTTTAAAATTCTTATGTTTTATGTGTGTGCATGTGTACAAACACATTATATATATGTGTACGCACAGATACATATACGTGTATCTGTATGTGTACACACATATGTACAGCCACATACATACAGTCAGGAGTAGGAGTTCTGATTTGCAGGACAAGCGCGGCTTCAACTTCACTACATATCCCTAAATTGTACCCCCAAAGGGTGATGCCGATTTACCCTCCCATCAGCAATGTGTGAGCGTTCCTCTTCTCTACATCGTCTCCAAAAATGCCTGACATTTTCATCCTGGCACATGTTCACAGCTGAATCCTCTTTCGTGAGCATTTTTCTAGGTTTTGGCAGACGTGTTACACACATTAAGTTCCTGGGAGAGGGGCTGGCAGGGCTGGCAGGGCTGAGTACGTCAGAGCTCTTCAGCATCAGGCTTTTGGAGAGATTATTCCTGTTCCAGGGAGAAGACTATCCTGATAAAATTTCTGGCACAGAGGATCAAACCATTTTTGCGAGTAATGGCGTCCTCTCTTGTGATGCGTCCTGAACGCTCGACTTACAGAACACGGGCGCCCATTTGCTGGAGCAGTCCTCATGGTGTGGAAGCTGATTGAAGAGAGGCAAGAGGACACAACTGGGAGGGAAGGAGCCTATGAAACTTTGGGAGAAGGAATGAAGCAGACCTTGAGTCCTCTGTTTTATAGAGGGACAGGGTAAGTTGGGAGGGGCTGTTCTAAACAAAAAGTCCATTGGAGGAAACTGGGAGATTGATGTATAGTGGCTTTTCATTGGCTGAGTTGTGATGGTCTCTCATTGGCTGAGCTGTTGCTAGGCATAGAGAAAATTTTTCTTCCTTCTGCTGCAGGTGGTAACGTAGTGTCATTTCCTGATGGAGATGCAGAATTTGTCTCTTCCTCTTGGGATCTGTATTGACATTTAGTGGTATGTGCATGAGAGCTCCCCTTTCTGGTCTTCCGACTCCATCTCAGTGAGGTTTCCCTTTATTAATTTGCACAGTAGGAAATATGATGGTTTTCTCGGAATTGCAGAAGTGTGAATGCATTTCTTCTTTTTGACTTTTCTGTGCTCTCTGTTATACAACTAACACTAATTATGCAACATAATTAAAAAACTTATGCTTTAAAGTGGCTATATCTCTTTACCAACTAGAGTTTGGTGAGCTCTTAGGTACCTCTTAGTTTATACTTGCACTATGAAAATTGAGAGAGTCATGATCTTTTCTTAATGATTTTTTAAACCGTAATGAAGTAACATTGAAGTGAACTAACAAGCACAATGTGTGCAGTTTGCTGTTCTGACATGTAAACACCCAAGGCTACATCATCGCAATGAAGATAAGAAATATCTCTATTGCCCCCAGAAGTTCCTCATACCTATTTTTACTCATCCAGCCTCATCCCCAGGCAGCTACTGATAGATTGGTATCAGTAGCTAGATACCAAGCTAGATTGGTTTGCTTCTCCCAGAATTTTATACCAGTGGGCATTATGAAATCTAATTTGCATGGCTTCTTTCACTCAGTATAATGATTTTGAGACTCACTGATGTTTTCTCCTTTTTCTTGCCAATTATACTCCATTAGATGGACATACCAAAATGTGTTTTTCCATTCATCTGTCAATAGACATTTGAGTTGTCTCTAGTTTTTGGTTTCAAAAATAAAGCTGCTATGAACATTCGTAAACAAGTCTTTGTGGGCATGTGCATTTTTTTTTTATGTGCATTTTTTTGCTCTTAGGTAAACAAGAGGAACATGTCAGTCATATGCTATATATTTACTTAACATTAAAAAACGCTAAACTGTTTTCCAAAGTTGTTGGCCATTTAATAGTTCCACCAGCAGTATGTCAGAGTTCCACTTGTATGGCATCATTGCCAACAGTTGGCAAGGTCAGTTTGTTTGTTTTAAAATTTAGCCATGAGAATAGGTTTGCTGTGTTATCTCGTTTTGATACTAATGTGCATTTGTCTATTGTCTAATGATTTTGAACATCTGTGCTTACTGACAACTCATGTTTCTTTTTTATAAAGTGTCTTTTCACATTCTTTATCCACGTTCTTATTGGGTTGTTTCTTTTGTTGATTTTGTTGTTGATTTTAAGAGCTCTTTTTTTTTTTTTTGCGGTGTGTGGGCCTCTCACTGTCGTGGCCTCTCCCGTTGCGGAGCACAGGCTCCGGAGGCGCAGGCTCAGCAGCCATGGCTTACAGGCCCAGCCGCTCCACGGCATGTGGGATCTTCCCGGACCGGGGCACGTAACCCATGTCCCCTGCATCAGCAGGCGGACTCTCAATCACCGCGCTACCAGGGAAGCCCTTAAGAGCTCTTTATAGATTGTCTTCATCTGATACAAGTGTTGTGAATATTTTCTCTAAGTTGGTTGCTTGCTTTTTTGCTTTCTTAATGGTATTTTAAAAGATCAAAACTTTAACATTTTTATGAAGTCTAATACATTTTTTTGTGACTCATACATTTAGTGTTTTATCTAAGAAATATTTCCATAGCCAAATTTGCCCCCAAAATGCCATATATTTTCTTCTAGAAATTTTATACCTTTACAAGATTGTATTTAGTTATATGATACATTTATGTTTTATCTGTGGTATGAAATAAGGTTTTTTTTTTTCTAATATGAATAGCTAGTTTATCCATCACCATTTGTTGAGAAAACTTTCTTCTCTCTATTGAATTCTCTTGGCACCTTTGTCAAAAATCAGGACCATTCATAGATGGATCTATTTCTGAGTACTATCCTGTGATGTTGATGATTATATGTATTTTTTTAATGTATCTGCCCTGAGTATTGTAACTTTAGAGTAAGTCTTGAAATCAAGTAAGTCCTCCAAATTTTCTCTGGTTTGGGTTGTTTTGTTTTGTGGCTGTTTGAATTTCCATGAAAATTGTAGAATCAGTTGGTGAATTTCTACCAACAGCCTGCTGGAATTTGTATTTGGATTACATTGAATTTATAGATCAGTATGGGGAGAATTAACATCTTAATCATACTGAAGTTTTTCCACTTCAATGAACATGGTATACATTTCTATATATGTAGGTCTTTTTTTTTTTTTAGCATTTTTTTAAAATTTATTTTTACCTGCATTGGGTCTTCATTGCTGGGCCCAGGCTTCCTCTCTAGTTGCGGCAAGCGGGGGCTACTCTTCATTGAGGTTCACGGACTTCTCATTGCAGTAGCTTCTCTTGTTGCGGAGCATGAGCTCTAGGTGCGAGGGCTTCAGTAGTTGTGGCACATGGCCCCTAGAGCATGCGGGTTTCAGTAGTTGCGGTGCGTGGGCTCAGTAGTTGTGGCTCATGAGCTCTAGAGCTCAGGCTCAGTAGTTGTGGCTTAGTTGCTCCGTGGCATGTGGGATCTTCCCGGACCAGGGATCGAACCCATGTCCCCTGCAATGGCAGGCAGATTCTTAACCACTGTGCCACCAGGGAAATCCCTATGTAGGTCTTCTTTAATTTCTCTCAGCAGTGTTTTGTAGCATCCAAGTCCCAAATGTATCTGTTAGACTTATTCCTAGGTATTTTATATTTTGGGTCTTCTATGACTTTTAAAAAATTTCATTTTCCAATTGGCTGCTGCAAGTAAATCCAACTGATTATTTTTTAATCTTGTATGCATAACCTTGCAAAAATCTTTTTAAAAATTAGTAACCATTTTGTACATTCCCTGGGATTTTCTATCACCTGTAAATAAGGACAATTTCATGTCTTTTTTTTTTAAATTAATAAATTTATTTATTTATTTATTTTTGGGTGTGTTGGGTCTTTGTTTCTGTGCGAGGGCTTTCTCTAGTTGCGGCGAACGGGGGCCACTCTTCATCGTGGTGCACGGGTCTCTCACTGTCGCGGCCTCTCTTGTTGCGGAGCACAGGCTCCAGACACGCAGGCTCAGTAGTTGTGGCTCACGGGCCTAGTTGCTCCGTGGCATGTGGGATCTTCCCAGACCAGGGCTCGAACCCGTGTCCCCTGCATTGGCAGGCAGATTCTCAACCACTGTGCCACCAGGGAAGCCCAACAATTTCATGTCTTGCTGACCGCCAGACCGATTTTCCTTATGTTATGACATTTTATTTTATGTTATTTTGTATTTTAAAATTGTTATGTTATTCTATTCTACTCTATTTTAGAATTAAGAGAATAATTCTTTTTTTTTTTTTTTTTTTGCAGTGGCTAAAATCTTCAGAACAATGTTGAATAAAAGTACTGTAGTGAGAGCAAGTATCCTTGCCTTGGTTCTGATCTCGGGGGGCTGGGGGGGAACAACTCAGTCTTTCATCGTTGAGTCTGATGTTTATTAAGATGTAACATAACTGTCCATTTCCATTCCTTTGGGTGGGGTATCCTATCCTATTCCTATTTTCTTAGAGCTTTTATTATGGATAGTACTAGGAGTAGGGCCATTTCTAAGAAATCTGCTTAGAAAAGCTGGTGTGGAATTCCAGGCCGACTTGTCAACCTTCCCAATTTCCCATGAACCATCTCTGGCTCTGGAACATTTCCACCCTTGGCTGATAAACCAAATCGTTCTAAGTGATGATTATAAGGTCCTGCTCTGTCTCCAAGGGGGAGAGGAGAGCTTGCAGATGGAAGCAGTACATTAGCACACTAATCTGCCTTTTTGGCAGAGGGAACCTACTGGGACAGAACACAGTCTAATCTCCTAGGATGGAAGGGGCCTCCACACTGTGATTTTATGTCCACATCAGAGTTTGCCTGTGACTCTCCCTTACGAGCCTAGTCAGTATTTACATTGCAGATGCAGTCATGCAAAACAGTCAGATTTTTCTTGAGTAGTGGGTTGGGACAGGGTATGAGAAGGCTGTCCTTGGTGCTGAATTTCAAGCTGGCTCTCACCTTTCTATTCCTTTGACCTGACAAGTTTTGAGGAAATGGTCCCAGAGCTCTGGCCTCTCCGGGTGTGGCCGCATCAGCTGTCATCTCTAGGAGGATGTGCTGACCGACCCTGCTCGGCGTAGTGATGAGTCTATGGTAGGAGGAAACTGCGATTAACTTAGAAGAGAGAGGATCTCCATGGAGGACTCACCATTCTGAATCCCCACACTGTAAAGGGCAGTGAAACTCAACTAAAGAGGAACACTGATCTATAGATTTCTAAGGCACTACTGGGTCTCCTGTACCATCAGCTCCCGAGGGTGTGACCGTGGTCAAATGTTCCTAAAATTCTCATGGTGCTCAGCACAGGGCTTCACACACCGTCAGTGCAAGAATCTTACAATGAAATTTCCTGAGAATCAGGCGTGTAAGGTGGATGAGTGAATGGGGTGGGGTGTAAGCAAAATTTTAAGGAATAACAGAGACAGATGACCTAGAGAACACTTTTCCATTTAAATAAAAGAGGCACCAGGACTGATTCCAACTGATGGTTTACATGTGGGGATGGGAGTGCAGGATGGCCAGACCCTCCAATTTCTTTTTTAAGACAAGCAAAAACCAACTGGCCATTTATAAAACGTCCAACAAGCAAACAAACAAAAAGTACATTTGCAGCCTTTGGAGGTGGTTATTTGTCAATCCTAGCCCTCTTAGAGGGCACAGGCTATGCATTTTTCTTTGTTTTTTCCATCTCTGAAGCCTCCAGAGCTGCTACAACGATGCTAAGTGTAGGACCGCGAGGACTGGGTTTGGGGGTCCCCGGGGAGTGGTTGGCAGGGTCCTTGCAGCATCTGTAAACGTGTCTCAGGGTCCTGCCATATTGTTTTAAAATCTTGTACAGTTGGGACCTGGTCTGGCTAAGACTTGAGGGTCTGTTACCCTCACTGACCAAGACATTGAAACAGGGCAGGTGAGCCACCGCACAGCTGAAAGGAGGGTGTGAAATAGTCTCTGGGCCCAAGGAACCACGTGCTGGCCCCAGGGCGTCACTGCAGGCGACGCTGGTGGGTGGCTGCCCACAGCGTCCTCCCAACATTGAGGATGGTTGTAGGAAGTTCATGAGAGGAACCCAAAATGCTGAGATTGAAGCCAAATCCAGCCTCTGCACCCCAGACTGAATTAAATCTCAGAGACAGGGTTTTGGGTAAAGTAGACAAGAATAGCTTCATTGCTTTTCCAGGCAAAGGGGGCCACAGCGGGCTAACGCCCTCAAGACCGTGGGTCCCAACCTGGAGGAGGCAGGGAGCAGTTTTATAGCAATGGTTCAAAGAGGAGGGCGTGGTCAACTCGCGGACCTTCTTCTGATTGGTTGGTGGGGATGTAATCGGGAGTCGGCATCACCAACCTTCTGTGCATAAGTGAAAAGAAACGTCTAAAAGGATAGACATTAAACCGACAACACTGCTTACCCAGAAGTGACAGTGACTGAAGGAGAAAGGTCAGGAGAGACTGACTTCATCTGTGATGCTTGCGTTTTATAGCACAAATGTAGTCATGCAATACTTTTGTAAAGAAAAATATTTAAAGATTAATACATTATAAAGAAAACACCAAATAGTTTTCAGTTTAATACAGATTTTTAAGAGTTTAGATTAATATTCCTTCAAACATTTCTCCCACAACAGTACCATTCATTATAAGCCCTTTCTCATGGCCTAGAACAGATGAATCTAAATACTTATTATTTGCCAGTGAACATTGTGAAGTATTATCGTGACTACATTAATTATAAAACAAATTGAAATTATTACAAAGGAGAAAACATTTATATATGCTCTGTTGTGGGCCAGGAGCTGAGCTGGGTGCATTACAAACCGGTCTGGGGTCTACGTGCTTATGGGCAGCCGACAGTTAACTTCTCCCACCTGATGGGGGTTTCAGTATCTGCAACACGGCTCAAAGATATTGTTCTGTGTATCCCTTGAGGGGGAGCCAGGACCCTGCCCCAAGGCTGCACTCTTGTCTCCTGACTGCTCCTCCCTTGTCTCTGCGTCCCATCTCTTCCCTTACTAACAACTGCTTGAACCTGCCCGTTGGAACTCAGGGAAGGTCATGGAGGCTGAATGAAGCCTATTTCCTGTAATCAAGAAATGGGGGACACAGAAAGGCTTCCGTGCCCAGGAGCCCCACAGGGTCCTGCTCAGTATCAAGATGGGTTCACAGATTGTAGAGACTGTACCTCCCTGATACTGGACCTCATGGATTCTTCTGATTGTAAAGCCCTCTGTGAATGTGGCTTTATCAGAATGATAAACCCCTGTATCGAAGTTCTCAACTGGGGTGATTCTGCCACCAGATCAGGCTTAGCGATGTCTGCAGACGTCTTTGGCATTCTCCCCGAGGGTGAGGAGATTGCTATTGGCACTCATTGGGTAGAGGCCACGCCAGCACCCGACCCTGCAGAGGACAGCCCTTCATGACAGGGAATCGCGTCTGGCCCCAGAGGTCAGCGGCACACAGGTGAAGAGAGCCTGCCCCAATCATCCCAGGACCATGTTATGTTGTGGTCACTCTGGTTAATTTGCATACAGGGACCTGTAAGTGTTTATTCAGGTTTGTAAGTAGAACTCGGTGAAGACAGTGAATTCAGCCCTTTGGTGAGGGGGGCTATAGAAACTCTCTGGATCATTCTGTATCTGCACCGGCTGGAATCAGTCTGTGGACCTCCAGCTTGCACGAGCTGCTTTCTGCATTGTTCCTTCCACAAAGGGCTGAGCTAATTTCTCTTTAGTGTCAAGAGGTTTCCATTGAGCTCCAACATGGATCCTGTTCTCTAGGAGTGTGAACATCGATGGCCTGGTTTGGGTCTCAGTAGCGGTTCCAGTTTCCATCCGGCCAACACTGTACTGACTCTTCCTTCAGCCACTCCAGCTGAGCCTGGACCACTTTTCTAGCGTAGAGGTTCAGTGCACAGACAACTGGCTACCACTTACTAGGCTTCTCCCATCGGAGAAGCTGCGAAATGCCTGTGTATTTGTTTTCACATCTGCAAAATGGGATCGGTATTAATATTCAGTTCACATGTTGGTTGCAAAGATGACATTAGTTAATTCAGTGCCTAGAACAGTGCTGGAAAATGCTAAGTATATGCTCTTTATTCATCATCGCCATTATCTTCTAAAGGCAAGTTCTTTATCAGGGGAATTGCTGGCGAATAATCAAAATAACAACACGATAAAATCTTACTATTTTGTGGAATTTCTCAACATCATTGGGCAGATCCTCAGGCATCTTCCAGCGTGAAGGACCCGAGGAGCGGGGTGGCGGGGTGAAGTACTCTCTTACTTTAGCTCAGATAAGGACCGACTTTGTAGAGTCCTGTAAGGAAGGCCATGTCCCTCTGGACACAAGCTAGGTTTCGGGGGAGAAAGCGGATATTTCTTCCTTTTTCTACCAATTCTACCACCTTCTGAAAAGTATGGACTTGGGACATAATTTTAAGAAAATAATTCTTTGAAAAAAATAGCTCTGAAAAGCCAGCTAATTTTAATCCTCTAATGAAGTTTTCTAGACCTAAAGGAGGGTTGTAATATGTGCCTGGAGGGAAATTATAAAAAAGGAGACAGGGCAGTCTCTGCCTGCGGCCTGCTGAGCCACGAGCACGTCCACGCAAATACCAATCAGGGAATCATTAGAAGCTGGGGCTGAGAGAAGGAGAATCTGTTAGCGTTCTTTCCTCTTTGGGACTGAACCCTGCTGTGGTGATGAACAATTGTCCTGCGAAGAATGAGTCTTGGAAAGGCTCCTTGTCTCTCCAGAGATGTTTCAGATGGCAGCCCTGAGCCCACTGCTTTAAGGAGAAGGCTTCAGTCTCTTTTTAATACTTGTCGACTAAAAAAAAAGAAAGCACAACCTAAAAGTTGAGACTCACGTCTTCTTTGGCAGACAACACTGAGGACTTAAGCCCAGGACACAGCGTCTCAGAGAGCTCTGAGGGACTGCTCTGAAGAGGCCAGGGGGAAGAGTCAGGATGTGCAGGAGTTTTTGCAATAAAGACCAGGTCATCGGAACATCGGAAGATTACTGTTCATGGAAGAAAATCAGATATCTCACGTTAAGGACTTTAGCACTTTTCTTTGTGTGGGAAGATGCAAGAGTCTAGGCTCATGGACACCCTTCCTTTGATGTGCACCTCAGCTCTCTGGGGCCAGTATCCTGTGCTTTCTTATCCGGAGTCTCCTCGGGGTGCATGTCGAGGGGAGACTGCAGTGGCTGAGGGCTTGTTGGGGGGGCATCCTGTTTGTTTCTTTTTTTTTGGGGGCTGTGCCTTGTGACTTGTGGGATTTCAGTTCCCCAACCAGGGATCGAACCCGGGCCATGCCAGTGAAAGCCTGGAATCCTAACCACGAGGCCACCAGGGAACTCCCCAGGGCATCCTGTTTCTATGCTGACTTCCCTCAGGGCTCACCACTGGGGCAGCTGTAATGTGATGGCTTGATGCCTGCAGCATGGTGTGTTTACCAATACGGCAGGCAGTATTTTTCATTCACATACTCTCTACAGGTGTCTCTGAAAACGGAGAAATAACATTTTCAGTTGGCAGGCAATTCCCATTCATGACCACTGACCCTTATAAGCGAAGCCCAAAGAGAGTGTGTTTGTCTTTTTCAAGGAGCGTGGAAAAGCCAGAACTCAAAATAAGTGATAAGTGATGAGGTTTGTTGAGTGAATACAAAAGCCAGTGATACCTCTGCCGCTTTCGATTCTTTCTATTAAGGAAGAAGGGATGAAGAACAGAGAGAAGGAGAGAGAAAGCCCTTGCATCCTCAGGTCCTAACGGCATCATCAGACAGGGTGAGTAGGATCTGCCCCAGCCAGCACCTTCCTGGGACGTTCCAGCAGGAAAGCAGGTGAGGATGGGAAATGGTACCTTGCAGTCATTCCGTGGGCTCTGAGCCAGCTCACTGTGTTTAATTAAACATGGACGTAGCACATGATGTATACAGATCCAAACAGAGATGTCTGCAGGGGAAACAACAGCTTTCACTTAGTACTTAGCAGGCACATGGCCAGCACAGGCTGCTGAAAGCTCGGTCATTCCATTACAGGCTGTTTCTCTGAGGCAGAGGCAGGCAGGTTAGGAAGCAGATACTCCTGCCTGGGGCTGCTTAAGGCCCGATGGAGGCATCGGGCCCGGTTGTCCCTTCGGCTGTTGTCTGTCTCTGGGCAGGGCAGGTTGAAGAGCAGATAGGCTGGACGAGAAGCAGGAGAGAAGCCCTCCTTAAGTGGATGGTTTTGGGATTCGGGAAAACCTAGCTTCAAGTGCCTGCTTTGCCCCTTACAGGCTACAAGCACTGGGCGAGTCTCTCCATCTCCCTGAGCCTCAACATTCCCACCCGGTTCCGGGGGTGATACTGCCCGGCTCAGAGGGCACGTCAGAGCCCCTGGTGATTAGTGGACAGGATAAATTGTAGAAGGAGCCGCGTCGTTGCCAGGCTTTCGCTAAGCGCGCGCGCCTGCCTCACCGCAGGGGATGTGCGTTTCGGGTTCTGTGCTCTGGGGAGACCCTGTGTATCTCTAGTTTTATCATCCACCACTGCGATAGGAAGGGGTTAAAGCAGGGAGGTCTGATCGTAGGTGCATCCAGACTGCAGTTTTCAAACACACATGCTTATTCATACAGAACAGCTGCTGTGTCTGCGTGCAATTCTGTGAGAGCTTTAGTTTGATGAAAGGGGGACCCACCGTGGTCCCTGACAGGCAGAATTCAGGCTGGGAGAGCGTGCGCCGTGGGACGAGCCAGGCAGGCATTTGCATCCTGGTTCTTCTACATCCCAGCTGTGGTGTCCTTGTGAAGTTACCCAAATCCTTCAAGCATCAGTTTCTTCATTGACAGAATTCACTAAGTACGTTATTCGGTGAATGCTTTCTGGGTCCTTATGACATCCAAGCGCTGTCCTAGGCACAGTGGGTAGAGCAGTAAACAAAACAAATGTGGTCCTTGACCTCACAGAACTAATAGCTTAGTGCCGTAGTATCTTTTCTTTTCTTTAAACATATTTATTGGATATAATTCTTTACAGTGGTGTGTTAGTTTCTGCTTTATAACAAAGTGAATCAGCTATACATATACATATATCCCCATATCTCCTCCCTCTTGCATCTCCCTCCCACCCTCCCTTTTTGTTCTGCAGATCCTTTTGGTGTCTGATGGAAGTTGTAGACTCATCTCACATTAACACTTTTTTTTTTTTTTTTTTTGCGGTACTCGGGCCTCTCACTGTTGTGGCCTCTCCCGCTGCGGAGCACAGGCTCCAGACGCGCAGGCTCAGCGGCCACGGCTCACGGGCCCAGCCGCTCCGCGGCATGTGGGATCTTCCCGGACCGGGGCACGAACCCGTGTCCCCTGCATCGGCAGGCGGACTCTCAACCACTGCGCCACCAGGGAAGCCCCACATTAATGCTTTTAAATGCATAAAATAAAGCACATAGCATTACAAAGAGAACGAATTATACTAGGATGTAGCATCAAAATCTGTGAAATAGTAAAACATGCACTTCTTTATCACTATGTTATAATAGTAACAAGCTCAAGTGGCAGGTCTAATAGCTACTATAATTTTGAAGTAGTGGTGAGCATAACTGACATTTTGAAACATCTGTTATAACTGTAATATGATATGAAAATAGCTTTAATTTCTCCTGGTGACAAAGTCACAGACACTGCTAATACTACAATGTTTTGTTGCCTATATTTATAATAGAATATTTGAGGGGAATGTTACATTTACAGTAGAAGTCCACGGACATAAAATTATCATTTTTATTGCACCCAAGATTATGAAATCCATCCCTGGGCTCCCAAGTGTCTTCAGGTTAAAAACCCTTAGGGTGTGAAGAGGTACACAATAGATAGATAAAAAATATATGCAATAGCAGGGTTTTAAAGTCTTATAAATACAAATAAAGCAGGGAGGGGGGTACAGTGATGGGGGTGACGGTGGCACTTTACGAAAGTGGTCCTGGAAAGCTTCTCGGATAAGGTGGTACCTGAGCAGAGAGCTGAAGGAAGTGAAGGAGTGAGCAATGTTTTCATCTGGAAGGGAGCCTTTCCCGGGGGGGGGGAGCAGGAAGTGCAAAGGCCCTGAGGTGCGGGTCATGTTTGGTGTGTTGGGAGAACGGCAAAGGTGTCGGTGTTCAGGGTGGGTTGAGCTAAGGGGAGAAGGGGGCGTGATCAGACCGTCCACATGGGCGCAGGCATACAGCGTGGGCTGACCAAATGGGGATGCTCGTACTCCCATCAAAGTGCTGTTGGGGAACCAAATGTGCTGAGTGACCGTGGACTTTGAGGTTTCCACGGTTGCTGACACCACCGGGACAGGGTGCCGCGTGGCATTCCAAGTGGGACCACGCAGACTACAGTGCTTTAAGCTGTGTCAAGGACTCTGTAAGAGGAGTTAAGTGCCCTTTCAGTTCCCTCTTTCTCTCTAACAGATTTTAACTGTTAGAGCAGTTTTAGGGTCATGGCAACATTGAATGGAAAGTCCAGAGAGTCCCTGAATACACCCCTGACACACACACACACACACACACACACACACACACACACACACACACAGTCTCCCCGACCTTCGACATCTACAGCAGAGTGACGCTTTTGCTACCGTCTGTGAGCTACATTATTTAGCCACCACTGTCAACCCTGCTCCCTGTCATTTCTGGTTGTTAGCTCAAGGAGTCACAGCTGCTTACTTAAGTGTCTTGGATAAACGACAGGACCCACTTTCCACTGAATAGCCCTGTTTTTCTTTCGTGAAATTCAAGTTTCTTTTATCGATGACAAGTGGTACTGACATTTTCCATTGATGCAAAGGGAGACTTTATTTAAGAATACGTTTATTTAAGTGCAAATAAAGAAAGAAGGCAACTGAGAGGAAAATACGACGTGAGTGATAGTAGCTACACAGTGATGGCAGAGCTGTGAACGGTACGTGGATGCCTGGGGTGAGGGAAGTGTTGCTGTGGGTGTACAGAGCCAATGAAGCTGGCTGAGCGTAGGTGTGGCTGCTTCTCTGGGGTGGTGTCTGCTTAGAAAATCCAGCCTCTTCCCAAAACTGCTTCCCCGGATGCCACCTCAAGGGTGGCCTGGCCCTAATCTAGGCGGTGGTTCAGCAGCTTTCTTTCCAGGCTTCCTGCTCTGATGAAGAAGCCCATGCAGGGGGCACTGCTGCTCTTAGCACCGGCATCCTCCCACGGGGTTCATCCCAGCCGGAGGTGAGCCATCCGGGCCTGGGGTGGGGGGTCGGGGGTCACAGAAGATAAACATTCACCTGCTCAGGTACAGTGGTAGACGCTGGGTGGGGGTGAGAGGTCTTCTCTTGGAAAGGAACACACTGCTTAACAGGAATTCGGAGGGTGTGAGGACACCAGGCTGGGGACTGAGGGAGGCTGTGCCCTATTCACTCTGAGGGTGTTTTTCTCTTCCACCAGCACTTCTGTTAGGTCTGCACTCCTGTCTACCTTGCTGTGTGACCTTGGGTGAAATACTCCCTGTCTCTGGGCCTCAATTTCCTTTTCTGGGAAAAGAGAGATTGAATCAGATGGTTTGTTTCTTTCATTTATTGTTGTTTTTGTTCTCCCAGTTTTTCTAATCCCACACATACGCAATGTATCCCACCCGTGTGTATCCTTCTGTAATTTTCTTCATGTCTATAGAAATGTATTCAGAGAGATTAATTCAAGATGGCAGAGAAGAAGGACGTGCTCTCACTCCCTCTTGTGAGAGCACTGGAATCACAACTAACTGCTGAACAATCATCAACAGGAAGACACTGGAACTCACCAAAAAAGATAGCCCACATCCAAAGACAAAGGAAAAGCCACAATGAGACAGTAGGAGGGGCGCAATCACAATAAAATCAAATCCCATAACTGCTGGGTGGGTGACTCACAAACTGGAGAGGACTTATACCATAGAAGTCCACCCACTGGAGTGAAGGTTGTGAGTGCTACGTCAGGCTTCCCAACCTGGGGTCCGGCAACGGGAGGAGGAATTCCTAGAGAATCAGACTTTGAAGGCTAGTGGGATTTGACTGCAGGACTTTGACAGGACTGGGGGAAACAGAGACTCCACTCTTGGAGGGCACACACAAACTACTGTGGGCATCGGGACCCAGGGGAGGAGCAGTGACCCCACAGGGGACTGAACCAGACCTACCTGCTAGTGTTGGAGGGTCTCCTGCTGAGGCGGGGGATGGCTGTGGCTCACTGTGAGGACAAGGTCACTGGCAGCAGAAGTTCTGGGAAGTACTCCTTGGCATGAGCCCTCCCAGAGTCCACCATTAGCCCCACCAGAGGGCCCAGGTAGGCTCCAGTGTTGGGTTGCCTCAGGCCAAACAACCAACAGGGAGGGAACTCAGCCCCACCCATCAGCAGACAAGTGATTAAAGTTTTACTGAGCTCTGCCCACCAGAGCAACAGTCAGCTCTACCCACCACCAGTCCCTTCCATCAGGAAGCTTGCACAAGCCTCTTAGATAGCCTCATCCACCAGAGGGAAGATAGCAGAAGCAAGAAGAACTACAATCCTGCAGCCTGTGGAACAAAAACCACATTCACAGAAAGATAGATAAGATAAAAAGGCAGAGGACTTTGTACCAGATGATGGAACAAGATAAAACAACTGAATGAAGTGGAGATAGGCAACCTTCCAGAAAAAGAATTCAGAATAATGATAGTGAAGATGATCCAGGGCCTCGGCAAAAGAATGGAGGCAAAGATCGAGAAGATGCAAGAAATGTTTAACAAAGACCTAGAAGAATTAAAGAACAAACAAACAGAGATGAACAATACAATAACTGAAATGAAAACTACACTAGAAGGAATCAATAGCAGAATAACTGAGGCAGAAGAATGGAAAGGGACCTGGAAGACAAAATGGTGGAATTCACTGCCATGTAACAGAATAAAGAAAAAAGAATGAAAAGAAATAAAGACAGCCTAAGAGACCTCTGGGACAACATTAAATGCACCAACATTCACATTATAGGGGTCCCAGAAGGAAAAGAGAGAGAGAAAGGACACGAGAAAATATTTGAAGAGATAATAGTCGAAAACTTCCCTAACATGGGAAAGGAAATAGCCACCCAAGTCCAGGAAGCACAGAGTCCCAGTCAGGATAAACCCAAGGAGAAACATGCTGAGATGCATAGTAATCAAATTGACAAAAATTAAAGACAAAGAAAAATTATTAAAAGCAACAAGGGAAAAACAACAAATAACATACAAGGGAACTCCCATAAGGTTAACAGCTGATTTCTCAGCAGAAACTCTACGAGCCAGAAGGGAGTGGCACGATATATTTAAAGTGATGAAAGGGAAGAACCTACAATCAAGATTATTCTACCCGGCAAGGATCTCATTCAGATTCAACTGAGAAATCAAAAGCTTTACAGACAAAGCAAAAATAAGAGAATTCAGCACCACCAAACCAGCTCTACAACAAATGCTAAAGGAACTTCTCTAAGTGGGCAACACAAGAGAAGAAAAGAACCTACAAAAACAAACCCATAACAATTAAGAAAATGGTCATAGGAACATACATATTGATAATTACCTTATACATGAATGGATTAAATGCTCCAACCAAAAGACACAGGCTCACTGAATGGATACAAAAACAAGACCCATATATATGCTGTCTACAAGAAACCCACTTCAGATCTAGGGACACATACAGACTGAAAGTGAGGGGATAGAAAAAGATATTCCATGCAAATGGGAATCAAAAGAAAGCTGCTATAGCAATAGTCGTATCAGATAAAATAGACTTTAAAATAAAGAATGTCACAAGAGACAAGGAAGGACACCACATAATGGTCAAGGGATCAATCCAAGAAGAAAATATGACAATTATAAACATATATGCACCCAACATAGGAGCACCTCAATACATAAGGCAAATGCTAACAGCTATAAAAGAGGAAATTGACAGTAACACAATAATAGTGGGGGACTTTAACACCTCACTTACACCAATGGACAGATCATCCAGACAGAAAATGAATAAAGAAACACAAACTTCAAATGACACAATAGACCAGATAGATTTAATTGATATTTACAGGAATTTCCATCCAAAAGCAGCAGAATACACTTTCTTCTCAAGTGCACACGGAACATTCTCCAGGATAGATCACATCTTGGGTCACAAATCAAGCCTAAGTAAATTTAAGAAAATTGAAATCATATCAGGCATCATTTCTGACCAAAACGCTATGAGATTAGAAATCAATTACAGGGAAAAAAACGTAAAAAGCACACACTCATGGAAGCTAAACAATACATTGCTAAACAACTGAGAAATCACTGAAGAAATCAAAGAGGAAATCAAAAAATACCTAGAGACAAATGACAATGAAAACACGATGATCCAAAACCTATGGGATGCAGGAAAAGCAGTTCTAAGGGAAGTTTATAGCTATACAAGTCTACCTAAGAAACAAGAAAAATCTCAAATAAACAATCTAACCTTATACCTAAAGGAACTAGAGAAAGAAGAACAAACAAAACCCAAAGTTAGTAGAAGGAAAGAAATCATAAAGATCAGAGCAGAAATAAGTGAAACTGAAACGAAGAAAACAATAGCAAAGATCAATAAAACTAAAAGCTGGTTCTTTGAGAAGATAAACAAAATTTATAAACCTTAAGCCAGACTCGTCAAGAAAGAGAGGGAGAGGACTCAAGTCAATAAAATTAGAAATGAAAAAGGAGAAGTTACAACGGACACCGCAGAAATACAAAGCATCATAAGAAACTACTACAAGCAACTCTATACCAATAAAAATGGAAGAAATGGACAAATTCTTAGAAAGATATAACCTTCCAAGGCTATACCTTCCAAGGTTATAACCTTGAAGAAGTGGACAAATTCTTAGAAAGGTATAATTTTCCAAGACTGAACCAGGAAGAAAGAGAAAATATGAACAGACCAATTACAAGCAATGAAATTGAAACTGTGATTAAAAATCTTCCAACAGAGGCTTCCCTGGTGGCACAGTGGTTGAGAGTCTGCCTGCTGAGGCAGGGGACATGGGTTCATGCCCCGGTCCGGGAAGATCCCACATGCCGCGGAGCGGCTGGGCCCGTGAGCCATGGCTGCTGAGCCTGCACGTCTGGAGCCTGTGCTCTGCAACGGGAGAGGCCACAACAGTGTGAGGCCCATGTACCTCAAAAAAAAGAAAAAACAAATCTTCCAACAAACAAAAGTCCAGGACCAGATGGCTTCACAGGTGAATTCTATCAAACATTTAGAGAAGAGCTGACACCCATCTTTCTCAAACTCTTCCAAAAAATTGCAGAGGAAGGAACACTCCCAAACGCATTCTAGGAGGCCACCATCACCCTGACACTGAAACCAGACAAAGATACTACAAAAAAAGACCAATATCAGACCAATATCACTGATGAATATAGATGCAAAAATTCCCAACAAAATACTAGCAAACAGAATCCAACAACACATTAAAAGGATCATATACCATGATCAAGTAGGGTTTATCTGAGGGATGCAAGGATTCTTCAATATATGCAAATTAATCAATGTGATACACCATATTAACAAATTGAAGAATAAAAACCATATGGTCATCTCAATAGATACAGAAAAGCTTTTGACAAAATTCAACACCCATTTATGATAAAAAAAATCTTGAGAAAGTGGGCATAGAGGGAATCTACATCAACATAATAAAGGCCATATACAACAAACCCACAGCAATCATCATTCTCAATGGTGAAAAACTGAAGGCATTTCCTTTAAGATCAGGAATAAGACAAGGATGTCCACTCTCACCACTGTTATTCAACATAGTTTTGGAAGTCCTAGCCACAGCAATCAGAGAAGAAAAAGAAATAAAAGGAATCCAAGTTGGAAAAGAAGAAGTAAAACTGTCACTGTTTGCAGATGACATGATACTATACATAGAGAATCCTAAAGATTCTACCAGAAAACTACTAGAGCTAATCAATGAATTTGGCAAAGTTGCAGGATACAAAATTAATGCACAGAAATCTCTTGCATTTCTATACACTAACAACGAAAGATCAGAAGGAGAAGTTAAGGAAACAATCCCATTCACCATTGCAGCAAAAAGAATAAAATACCTAGGAGTTAACCTACCAAAGGAGGTAAAAGACCTGTACTCAGAAAACTATAAGACACTGATGAAAGAAATCAAAGATGACACAAACAGGTGGAGAGATATACCATGTTCTTGGATTGGAAGAATCAATATTGTGAAAATGACTATACTACCCAAATCTACAGATTCAATGCAAACCTTATCAAATTACCAATGGCATTTTTTACAGAACTAGAACAAAAAATCTTAAAATTTGTATGGAGACCCAAAAGACTCCGAATAACTAAAGCAATCTCGAGGGAAAGAAAAAGAGCTGGAGGAATCAGACTCCCTGACTTCAGACTATACTACAAAGCTACAGTAATCAAGACAATATAGTACTGGCACAGAAACAGAAACATAGGTCAATGGAACAAGATAGAAAGCCCAGAGATAAACCCACGCACCTATGGTCAACTAATCTATGCCAAAGGAGGCAAGGATATACAGTGGAGAAAAGACTGTCCCTTCAATAAGTGGTGCTGGGAAAACTGGACAGCTACAGGTAAAAGAATGAAATTAGAACACTCCTCAACACCATGCACAAAAATAAACTCAAAATGGATTAAAGGCCTAAATGTAAGACTGGACACTATAAAACTCTTAGAGGAAAGCACAGAAAGAACACTCTTTGACATAACTCACAGCAAAATCTTTTTTGATCCACCTCCTAGAGTAATGGAAATAAAAACAAAAATAAACAAATGGGACCTAATGAAACTTGAAAGCTTTTGTGCAGCAAAGGAAACTATAAACAAGATGAAAATACAACCCTCAGAATGGGAGAAAATAATTGCAAATGAATCAACAAAGGATTAATCTCCAAAATATATAAACAGCTCATGCAGCTCAATATTAAAAAAACAAACGACCCAACCCAAAAATGGGCAGAAGACCTAAATAGACATTTCTCCAAAGAAGACATACAGATGGCCAAGAAGCACATGAAAAGCTGCTCAACATCACTCATTATTAGAGAAATGCAAATCAAAACTACAATGAGGTATCACCTCACACCAGTTAGACTGGGCATCATCAGAAAATCTACAAACAACAAATGCTGGAGACGGTGTGGAGAAAAGGGAACCCTCTTGCACTGTTGGTAGGAATGTAAATTGATACAGCCACTATGGAGAACAGTATGGAGGTTCCTTAAAAAACTAAAAATAGGAGGGCTTCCCTGATGGTGCAGTGGTTGAGAGTCCGCCTGCCGATGCAGGGGACACGGGTTCCTGCCCTGGTCCAGGAAGATCCCACATGCCGTGGAGCGGCTGGGCCCGTGAGCCATGGCCGCTGAGCCTGCGCGTCCGGAGCCTGTGCTCTGCAAATGGGAGAGGCCACAACAGTGAGAGGCCCACATACCGCAAAAAAACCCCTAAAAATAGGCTTACCATATGACCCTGCAATCCCATTACTGGGCATATACCCAGAGAAAACCATAATTCAAAAAGACACATGCACCCCAAAGTTCATTGCAGCACTATTGCATTAGCCAGGACATAGAAGCAACCTAAATGCCCATTGACAGACGAATGGATAAAGAAGATGTGGTACATATATACAATGGAATATTACTCAGCCATAAAAAGGAATGAAATTGAGTCATTTGTAGAGACATGGATGGATCTAGAGACTGTCATGCCGAGTGAGGCAAGTCAGAAAGAGAAAAACAAATATTGTATATTAACTCATATATGTGCAACCTAGAAAAATGGTATAGATGAACTGGTTTGCAGGGCAGAAATAGAGACACAGATGTAGAGAATGAACATATGGACACCAAGGTGGGAAAGTGGCGGGGGGGTGGTGGTGGGATGAACTGGGAGATTGGAATTGACATATATACATGAATATGTATTAAATAGATAACTAATAGGAACCTGCAGTATAAAAAAATAAATAAAGTTCCAAAAAAAGAGAAATATATGCAGACATCTGCATATATGCGTACACACACACACACACACACATTTACAGGGTTTCATTGTTTCTGATATTTATTTTTTATTTTTTTTTGTACCAGAATGGTGCAGAGAAGAAGCAGCTGGTCCCCTGAGGGGCAGATCAGACTTGGGCTCCGGGGATGGTGAAGGAGTGGGGCACAGAGCAGTGACAACTCAGGTCCCACAGGTGGCAGTGCGCCATGGCATCCCAATCGTGGGGAGGGGGGCACAGCAGCCTCTGGGGCTCTGTGGGCAGGTCCCAGCACAGCCCCAGCTCCAGCCCCAGAGAGAAGATGCAGAGGCAGGGACTCACCTGCTCTGTCATCTGGGCTCAGCGTTGGTGAGGACTGGGACCTTGGTGGGTCCTCGGTAGCAAAGGCCACAAATGTCCATGGTGCTGAGACTGGTAGGGTTCCCCTTCCCCCTTTTCCCTGTGGGTGAAATCCCTCCAAGGGGATCCCTCTTGGCATTGAGTGGCACTGGGCTGGGGTTGGGGTGACACAGGTAAAATGCTTCCTTGGCTTTTCTACACAGCCATTCTGGGTTTTGAATTCTGCAGCATTTCTACTGCTTCTTTGTTGTAACCCAGAGCTTTCCCAGAGCTGTTTTTTGTTGGTTATGGTTATCTACCATTTTTATTGTTTTTGTGAGGGAAATGAGCACAGGGACCTCCTGGCCTCCATCCTTCTGAGGTCATCCTTGTCCCCTATATTTTCTTCAAGGAGTTTCAGGTCTTATGTTTAGGTGTTTATTTCATTTTGAATTGATTTTTGTGTATAGTGGAAGATGGGGGTTGCATTTCCTTCTTTTGCATGTGGATATCATTTTCCCAACACCATTTGTTGTAGAGACTATCCTTTCCCTGTTGTGTGTTCTCAGCTCCCCTGTCAAAGATCAGTTGACTGACGCATGGGTTTACTTCTGAGCACTCTATCCTGTTCCATTGTTCCATGTGTCTGTCCTTATGTCAGCATCATGCTGATTTGATTACTATAGTTTTGTAATATATTTTGAAGTCAGGAAGTGTGAATTCTTCAGCTTTGTTCTTCTTTCTAAGGATAGGGTTTTTATTTGTTTGTTTTTTGAAGACAAATTCTGTGTGAATGCATTATACACCCTAATCACTAGGTTTGGTAATTTTGCTTCTATCCTTCAGTCATGCATCCACTGCCTCCCAATGTCTGACACAAGTCTTTAAATTGAAGTATCAGGACTTCCTTGGTGGTCCAGTGGGTAAGACTCCGCGCTCCCAAAGCAGGGGATCCCTGGTCGGGGAACTAGATCTCACATGCATGTCACAACTAAGAAGCCTGCATGCTGTAGTGAAGATCCTGCCTGCCACAACTAAGACCTGGCGCAGCCTAAATAAATAAATAAAAAAATAAATAAATAAATTGAAGTATCAAGTGAGAGCATGGATTTTTTTTGCCCTGTCCAGTAGCAGGATCAACTCGAATAAAGTAACTAAAATTGCTGGCCTGAGGTCCCCCCTTCAAATGGAATTTATGAGTTCATGTCCATGAGCTACACACCTGACAGAAATTACCAAACTGCTTTTGGTACCTTGCCCCCGTTTAATTACTATTTCTTCTCATTTCCATCTCTAGCAGAGGCTAGCACAGCTGGCACACACCCCAAAACAAAGGTATTTAAAGCCTTCAATTCCTGTTGACCCCTGCATCCCAGCTGGTGGCCCCTTTTAGATAAGAGCATGTGATTATTAGTATCGAAGAGGAAAGAATTCCTTCTTGGACAGTGCTAAATTAATGGTCCATTTCTCTTATAAAAGTAGACAGGCATCCTATTCCAGCATAAATTCTTTGAAAGCAATAGTAAAACCTTCCAGATTACTAAGCGTTTATAAATTGCTGAATGCCATGATTTGCATTTAAGAAAAAGAGACACCTGCATTGGCCAATCCGTCCTTCTGCATTTTAAGACTCCTTTGTGAAATAAGAAAAGCAAGCAACCAAACAAAACAATGGTTTCCTTCTCTTTTGTTAAAGAAGAAAGAGTGGGCATTTACCCACCCCCGTACTATCCAGGACAGTATCCACTGATCACATGTGGCAATTTACATTCGAATCATTAAAAAATTTTGTTTCTCAGTCCTTCTAGCCACGTGTCAGGTGTTCAGTAGCCACAACTCTGCTTTGATAAACAGAGGCTAGAACATTTTCATCATTACAGAAAGTCCTATTGGGCAGCACCGCTCTAAGACTTCAGAAATGATAGGGTTGGATTTGATGTGATGTGGGAAAATGAAAACAGCTTTGCAGCCAAAGCAATTTCTTTAATATGTATCTGTGTCCTGAAATATTATGTGTAAATGTATGAAAAGCACGTCAGAATTTCTTTGAATTATAATAATTTGGCAAAGCCTGTGATTTATATGTTAAGCTGGCTAACCTGATTAATAGTGCTTTACTTTTCTATCTGAAGGAAAAGGTAGTGAATAATTTATCACACAAAAGATGCTTGTCATCACTGTCATCATAATTTTTATTTTTAGATGAAGCATTAGAATTCTCTCAATAGTATCTCTGATCTGTCCAGCTCCCCCTAACTTCACATGTTTCCTTTTGGTGAGTTCAATGAGGAAGAAATAGTTATATAATTTATAGTATAGAATTATATATAATTTATTGAGAGTATAATTTTCAAAGAATCCTGTTCCTTATTATTTTCTTTCTTCTTTTTACAGCTTTATTAAAAAGTGTAAGTGACCTGGTTATTCTACATCATGTAAACTCCTTATCCTATTCAAATATTCGCCCATCCCCAAAAATCCAATTTTGTGTCTATTTATTGCAGAAGTATGTGCAGTCTTTTAAGATTTGAGCGTGACATTTGACCCACCCATTCTTTTATTACATGTACTTTGACTTTCTCTGTTGGACATAGTTTATCTGTTTTCCATTGAATTTGATAATTGCCTGAGTCCATGTTAGCGGAAAATGTACACACTTCATTTCCCAAAGCCTAACACTTACATTTATTTATCTATCTGTTCGTTTGTTTATTACCTTTTGAACCCCTTCACGCATTTCTCCCACCCCTGACCACCCCATCACTGGCAACCAGCGATCTGTTCTCTGTATCTATGAGCTTGAAGTTTTGGAGGTTTTTTGTTTCTACATATAAGTGAGATCATACAGTATTTGTCTCTCTGTCTGACTTATTTCGCTTATTTCATAACGCCCTCAAGTTCCATCCATGTTGTCGCAAATGGCAAGATTTTATTATTTTTATAGCTGAGTAATATTCCATCGTGTGTGTGTGTGTGTGTGTGTGTGTGTGTGTGTGTGTGTGTACACATCTTCTTTATCCTTTCATCCATCCATGGACACTTAGGTTGTTTTCATATATTGGCTGTTATAAATAATGCTGGTATGTACATGAAGGTGCATATATCTTTATGAGTTAGTGTGTTTGTTTCCTTTGGGTATATTTCCAGAAGTGGAATTGCTGTATCCTCTGGTAATTCTATGTTAAATTTTCTGAGGAACCTGCATCCTGTTTTCCATAGTGGCTGCACCAATCTACGTTCCTACATTCCAGTGCACGAGGGTTCCCTCGTCTCCACACCCTGGCCAGCACTTGTTATTTGTTACAATCTGATGATAGCCCTTCTGGTATCTCAGTGTGTTTTTTTTTCTTTTCTTTTTTTTTGCGTTACGCGGGCCTCTCACCGTCGTGGCCTCTCCCGTTGCGGAGCACAGGCTCCGGACGCGCAGGCTCAGCGGCCATGGCTCACAGGCCCAGCCACTCCGCGGCATGTGGGGTCTTCCCGGACCGGGGCACGAACCTGCGTCCCCTGCATCGGCAGGCGGACTCTCAACCACTGCGCCCCAGGGAAGCGCTCAGTGTGGTTTTGATTTGCATTTCCCTGATGATTAGTGATGTTGAGCACATCTTCATGTACCTGTTGGCCGGCCATCTGTATGTCTTTGCCATTTTCTTATTTAAAAGAAAGAAATTACATTGTTTTAGGGGAATGAGAGGGATCAGAGTTCTCTCTCAAATTTTCCCTAAAGGACGTTGTTTTGTTTTGTCTTCTTTGCTCTGCTTTGCTTTTCTGCAGTAGTTTATTCCGCAAATGGTTTTTCATTATTCATGATCTAAGATGCATCTTAGATGTCGGGTTTTGGGTCACCATGGCAGGTCCAGGTTTAAAGGAGGAGACAGCAGGGTTTGTCCTTCCTCCAAGTTACTCCCACTTAGTACCTCAATCTCAGACAGTTGAATCTGTGAGAAATGAGAGGTTGCTGTGATATTTTGTGTTTTGTTTGAAGCTCCCTCTCACTTTGAAGCCCTTTACTACGCTCCGACTTACAAAATTAATTTATACCCATTCTTTACCTTGAAGGGGCTCCCAGTACAGCCAAGAGGCAGACAGAGATGGGGCCTGTGTGAGCGACAGAGGTCTCAGCCCAAGACTAGCCGTTGGAACCCCCATGGCACTGACCAATTTACAGCTTCTACTACTTATTTAAATAAAGTCTTTATTTCAAGGATTGATTTTTCACAGTTTTATGCTTTCCCTTTGGAGTGTGTCTCTCAGTAGAGCCAACTAATCAAGTTTAAATTTTAATTAAACAGCTGTCATGTGCTTGTTAGTCCTATGACAACCTGATGTTTTATGAAATTTTAATTCGGCCCAAACTGGGTAAGAAGATTTCTTCCGACAACAAAAGAATGCTATTAATAGAGTACAGTGGAGATGAAGCAGAGTTTGCTCAAGTGCTAAGAGACGCAGGTACAGGGAAGGAATGAAAAGTAAGCACTTGTGTAATTATTGTTAAGGGTTGGAGCCGGGGTGTGTGAAGCCCAGACTGAATTGTTGGAAGCACAGGTCAGAGAAACACAGGTGAACTAGATCCAAGTTTACACTAGAATGTTCTCTGCCTTCCTTTGTCTTTATTTCCTTCTACTTCAAGTCTCTGTCTTTCTCTCTGTCTCTGCCTCTGAGCATCTTTCAGCCTCTCTTTCTCGCTCTGTCAGTCTGTAGCTGTTTGTCTCTGTTTATCTACAGAGCTAATGGTTTACTTGTTTTCTCCACCCCCTCGCCTTCTTCTGTCCAGGGTCTTGATCTGAGCATCCCAGGCTCCAAAGGGCTGGAGGCCAAGCTGGCCCCGATTAGGAGTGAGTGATGACAGGGACTCGCCCGGGATCGGGAGGGAGCTGCAGCTGGCGACGCTGCTTCCCTCCCCCTGGAACAGACAGCTTGCACATTAGCAGAAAAAACCCTCTCGGGGGATAATGCATTCTCACACCACCGTCACAGTTTTTGCCAACTGGACTGCACATAACATTGTGCCTTTGTGTACTTATTATTTTTTTTAATTAATTCACCTTTTATTTTT
Organism: Tursiops truncatus; assembly: GCF_011762595.2. Lineage (NCBI taxonomy): Eukaryota > Metazoa > Chordata > Mammalia > Artiodactyla > Delphinidae > Tursiops > Tursiops truncatus. Next base: position 4,471,576 of record NC_047046.1, on the reverse strand, counting down.
TAATTGAAGTATAGTTGATGTACAATATTATATAAGTTTCGGGTGTACAACATAGTGCTGCACAATTTTTAAAGGTTATGCTCCACTTATGGTTATTATAACTATTGGCTGTATTCTGTGTGCTGTATAATATACCCTTGTAGCTCATTTATTTTATACATAGTAGTTTGTACCTCTCATTCCCCTTCCCCTAGATTGCCACTACCCCCTTCCCTCTCCCCACTGGTAACCACTAGTTTGTTCTCTATATCTGTGAGTTCTTTTTTGTTATACTCACTAGTTTGTTTTATTTTTTAGATTCTACATATAAGTGATAACATACAGTATTTGTCTTTCTCTGTCTAACTTATTTCACTAAGCGTAATACCCTCCAAGTCTATCTGTGCTGTTGTACATGGTGAATTAATTCACCTTTTAGACTTTAAAAACACCCTATATTTAGCCACACTCCAAATCTATAATCCATGAAGACATGAGTTTTGTGTGTTATATTTCTTAATACACATTAAAATGTTAAAAGTTTAAAAAAAAGAAACCAAAGACAAATTCATCTATGCATCACCTAAAATAATGTTAAGTATTACCAGCGTTAAAAATCCCATCGTTTGGGGACTTCCCTGGTGACTCAGTGGTTAAGAATCCACCTGCCAATGCAGGGGACACGGGTTCGAGCCCTGGTCTGGGAAGATCCCACATGCTGTGGAGCAGCTAAGCCCGTGTACCACAACTACTGAGCCTGTGCTCTAGAGCCCACAAGCCACAACTACTGAGCCCACGTGCCACGACTACTGAAGCCTGTGTGCCTAGAGCCCGTGCTCTGCAACAAGAGAAGCCACTGCGATGAGAAGCCCACGCACCGCAACAAAAAGTAGCCCCCCGCTCGCCGCAACTAGAGAAAGCCCGCGTGCAGCAGCTAAGACCCAACACAGCCAAAAGTAAATAAATTACATAAGTTTTTAAAAAAATTCCATAGTTTGGCAAACTCTTATAAAGCACTTTCTGCTTTTTGTTAGTTGGCTAGTTAAAATCTTAATGTTTCCTCTAATTCTATTTGGCTGTGTCTACAAATATGCCAGCATCCCGTCCCTGGCTCCGTCATGCTATTTGCAGGGGTCTGCTTGAACTCCAAACATTTCTGAGTGTTTTGAACACACTGGTTGGAGTTTTCCTTTAGCCCTTAAAAGATCTGGGGAAAACGTTGAGGTTTCAGTGTCACCTGTCCTCCTTTAAGTTGTGAAAAGAGTCTCTTAAGTTCCAATCTGTTAATTCATTTTAGGAAAATCAGAACAATTCTGAGTTCTGTTACCATACATGATCCCCCTGCTCTTAATACAGCACTTGAGTTTAGATTTAGCTCAGGCGTAGCCAAATCAATCTTTGAGATAGAAATAAAAGCCTGATTTCAGCTCCCTTTCTATAGTAGATCTGGGGAGGAGATGTTTTCTTCTTGTTTCAGCCTACTCTTCAGGGTGAAGCATTTGAAGGAGGCTGCACCTTGAACCAGAGACAACTTCGATAGCCAACCTATACAAATGGGCCATTTCAAACAGAAAACTCGATTTCTGCTTTTCTCAAGAAGCTTGAGGTAGGCTTGCATTCCTGCTTGGTGATGTCACCGGGGATGGAATAGCCACTGAGCCTGTTACACAGCACCCAGTTGACCTCGGTCCCCACCAGGCCCTCTAGTCTCTCCCGCATGAAGGCTGGGGGACACACGTCATTTCTCGTCCCACTTGTACTGCTTGTTTTCTAAGAATAGAGTTCACGGAAGAATGGAAACTCAGCGCACACTGGTCTCTATATAAAACGGGCAAATAATGAATAGCCCTCCCTCCGCCACTGTGCCCTAGAATTTTGTTTCATTCCAGGTTATAAAAGTCACACTGGGAAATTGCAATGTGCTCGTTCAGAGAGTGTCCAGGGGGCTGAGGGTCCTTGAAATCAGATTACAGAAGAAACGTGCTCAGCTGAGTGAGGGGAAAGCAAAAGGGCCCAGGGGTGAGTGATGGGGGAGGCGTGGGAGCTTTCTGTAAGCACTGAAAGGGCCATTGTGTAGATGATGGAGGAGAATTATTCTTTCTTTCTGGGTCTCTAAAGTAGAAACTCAAAGGAAACCAACTTTAGCTCGTTATAAAGAAATAGACATTTCAGAAGCAGGGTTTTATGATGGCTAAATTTTTTAGACATTGGTTCGAATGTGACGTCATCACTTTCTAGCTATTTAACCTTTTGGCAAGTTATGTTACCTCCTGAGATCTTAATTTCTTATGTGTAACATGGAGATGTTAAAGGTCTAGTGGTTTGTACCTCATCCAGAGGTTAGTTCTAAATCAGAGTGCTTACGGCCTAAACTACCATTAATCATAACGAACCTTCAAAATTCCTTCAGTTAAACTTAAAATACGAGGACTTGAGCACTTTGAATCTCAAAACCAAAGAACTAATTTTCTTTCCTGTCCTTGCATTTCACTGTTGCTTATTCCTTAGGTCCTTATAGGTCAAAGTCTGGTTTAAAAGGGAGTGTAGGGGGCTTCCCTGGTGGCGCAGTGGTTGAGAGTTCGCCTGCCGATGCAGGAGACACGGGTTCGTGGCCCGGTCCGCGAAAGTCCCACGTGCCGCGGAGCGGCTGGGCCCGTGAGCCATGGCCGCTGAGCCTGCGCGTCCGGAGCCTGTGCTCCGCAACGGGAGATGCCGCAACAGTGAGAGGCCCGCGTACAGCAAAAAAATAAAATAAAATAAAAGGGGGTGTAGGAAGAATCACACATAGGTTTTCTATTTTTCTCACTTTCTGTTATTCTCAGCGTATATAATTGAATTGTCACATGTTACATGTGTGAGTCATACACACACATTTAATGCCATTGGGGGAGAATAAAGTAAGATTGTGTTTGTAAAAGGACCTCACAGTGTTTGACCTTCAGTATGTGGCTATTTGTGTGTATATCGTACGTTGTAACATCAGCTTGATTGGAAGCGTCATGGACTCTTGGACTGTGTTACATTAAGTAGTGGACTCTCCATGGCTTAGCAGAGTGCCTGGAACACTGTAGGGATTCGGTGAAAACAGTTGGAAGAAAGAGAAGGAGGAAGGGAGGAAGCATCCAATGATGGAAGGAGTGGCTTGCATGCTGTGTGTTTTCTGGAACAACTCCTGTGAATTCCTTTTCACTGGAGGTAAGCGAAGGAATATGGAAGCTGTCTAGTCCAATGGGTTTTCACTGGGTGCAGACTTAGATCTAAGTAGTTACCTCAGTTTTCTTTGGTTCTCATGGAATGCGTTTATTCCACAAATATTCACTGAACATCTGTATGCAGGGTAATGCTCGTAAAATTTAGAGAGCTACAAAAGTGGAATCCTCTGGCTTCTGCCCTTAGTAGCTTGCAGTGTAGTTAATGGATATCAGTAGATAAATTTTATTATTGGCCAAACACTATTATAAGCACGTTATCAGTATCGACTTATGTATGCCTCAAACAAGACTTTAAGAGAGGTAATTACTATTTACATTCGGGTGGGCGAGTAGGGGTGCAAGCTATTGGGTGTAAGACAGGCTACAAGTATCTATTGTATGACACAGGGAATACGGTCAATATTCTGTCATAACTGTCATTGGAGTGTAACCTTTAAAAATTGTATAAAAAATAAATACATTTAAAACAATTTACAGATGAGGAATCAGAGGGTAAGAGGGTAAATGACTTCCCCAAGGTCACCCAGCTGGTGGGTGGTGGAGACACAGGGTTCCCAGCTATGAACCAGCTCTGAGCCTGACCACCTAACCCCTGTGCATTGTCGCTTTGTCAACCTTTGAGGCTGTGAACAACATGGCGAGAGGGGTGTCTTAGGAGCTGTAGCAGAGTACTAGTCCTACTGCTTCTCCATCTGAAGGGTTGGCTGGTGGATAATGAGCTTTTCTGAATTTTATACACACTGCTGTTTTCAACCACTTCACCTGAGAAGCATGTTTTCTTCTCATTGCCAAGTTTCTTTGAAGGTCTTCACAGGAAGCGTGAAACATATATTTCTGGGGTGGTCATCGTTTCACGTTTCTCCTTCTGGCAAAATGATGGGTTTATGCTTTTATGGGCTGGTGATTACAGTGCTTGTCCATAAATTGTGGCTTCCAGGACCCCAGAAGCCTGTCCCACATCATTAGCAGGTGCTTAGCTATTTCATTCTTGGAAAAGAAATGGAAATAAATCCATGCTGGCACAGAAATAGTGCCCACCAACTTATCTCTGCAATCATTGTGCCCAGGGTTCTGGTTTCAGCTGGACTAGACAATAGTGAGCTGCTAATGACCTAATAAAAAGACGTTAATATGTTTAAGTCTCCCCTGCCTCAGGGAAGCACTTTGTGAATCTGGCTTAAGGCAGTGTCTTCTGATGGATGGGCTGTCATATTGGAAAATTAAAATTGTCCTGCTCCTTGCTTAGAAATGTGTAACCAGCTGGCTCCTAAATAGAAAACAAAACAAAACAAAACAAAAAAACTCTGGCTTTGAAATAGCATCTGCATTGCCTGGATGAAGGCACAGCATCTAGAAAGAGCTCGCTGACCAAGGTTTCCGGAAGGGTTGGGTTTACAGAGAGGGGAAGATGGCAGGTGCATGGTTTCTGAATGGGAGCCTCTAGAGGCGACACTTGGAACTGCAATAATGGAGTCAAAGGCATCATTGAAGGTTTAGGAGACCGTGGGCAGGTGTGGCGGACAGCAGGATCTGGTAGGTCTCACACACATCCCTACATTCATTGGACTTCTTTGGTTACAAATTATGAAAACTCAAGTCAAAATTTGTTAAACCAAATAAGGCAATTAGCTGGATCATGCACCTGAAAAGGGCCATTATGGTATACTGCAAAGTTGGACTGAGAGCTTTCTTAGGACTTTGTTTCTTTCCATTTCTCAATACGGATTTCCTCTGTGTTGTGTTCAGACCCAGTCAGGCTCTTACTGTGGGGTGGCCCCCAACAGTTTCAGGGTTTCTATCTTTCTAATTTCAAATCTAGCGGATGGAAAGATTTTTATTTCCAGACATTTCACCGAGAATTCCACCCACCCCCACCCCCATTTTTTTTTGGAGCAGTGAAAGGTTGATTGCAGGGCGAGCAAGGAGAATGGGTGGCTCGTCCTCAAAAATTCTGAACTCCCAAGAATCCCTTGTTGAACAGACTCGGTTCTTGTGTTCATCCCTGAACGAGTAGCACCCTGGACGTATTGTGAATATTTAAGTCGTGTATCCGAATGTGCAGCCAGGAGTGAGAGTTCAAACTCTTCATCCTCAGGGTAGAATTGAGAAAACAACAAATGAGATACGGACCGGACAGGCAAAGAGTGACCATTATTCATTAAGTTTCCCATGAAGACTCCCTATGAATATCACCTCCATTCTTTTAGGAAGAATGTAGTCAGGAGTGTTGATAGAAAGTCTGCCATGTGGCAGGCACCATGGCAAGTCTTCAGAGACATCTGCAAACTGTTGGAGAAGCACTTTAGCCACTAAATACTTACTGAGTGTCTAATTGTGCTCATTATATATTGCTGCCTCCCAAGTCACCCACAATTTAGCAACTTAGAAAAATAAGTGTGTGTTTAAACAAACCTTCTGTGGGTCAGGAATCTGGGAGTGGCTCCACTGCGTGCCTCTGGCCCAGGGTCTCCAGTGGGCTCGCAGTTAAGATGTGATGGAGGCTGCAGTCAACTCAGGTCTTGTCTGGGGCTGGAGGATCCCCTTCCGGAATGGGTCCCTCACGGAGCTGTCAGGTTCATGCTGGGTGTTATCAGAGCCTCTGTTCCTTACCCCGTGGCCTCTTCGTGGAGCCACTTAACTGTTCTCATGACACGGCAGCTGGATTTCCCCAACGTGAGAGAAGGGAAGGTGGGATTCGCAGTGATTTTCATGTCCTAATTTCAGAGACACAGACTGTCCCTTCTCACATGTTGCATTCACGACAAGTGAGTCATTAACTCAGCCCACGCTCAATGCCAGGGGAATTAGTCTCCACCTGTTAGAGGGGAGGAGAGTTGAAGAATTTGTGAACATATTTTAAAAGAACCACAGTCTACCCTCTGGCCGTAGATTATTCCTATTCTTCCTCTGTGCAAAATACTCACCTCCCAAGATCTCCTGAAAAGCTCACCCTTTCAGAGCATCAACTCAAAATCCGAGACATTGGGATCAACACGAGGTCCAGGTACAGATGAGGTCCTCGATCCTAAGCGGTTCAGTGTGATCCATTAAGGAAGCATATTATCCCAGAAAACTATACCCCTAATTATGGGAAAAAGACAAAGATTTGGAGGTAATCTGATCTTTGCTCTGTCATCACCCTCTGAGGAGTATTATGTGATCCGCTGTACACAGTGAGCTGCAGAGACCACCTTTGTATATAACAATATCCATGATGGTTTGCACTGATTGGGCACTAAATGTATGCCAGTGTACCAGGCACTATTCTCACTGCTTCCTATGTTTTAACTCGCTTAATCCTCACCACAACACCGTGGGGGTAATACTATTATGAATCCCATTTTATAGATGGGAAAACTGATGCACAGAAAAGTGATGTCATTTATCACAGGTAACCCAATTGGCCAGGCGCAGAGTAGGGGTTTGAATTCCAGAGCGTGTGATCTTACCCGTCACGTGAAGAGAGCACTCCAATTTTCCACAAAACACAGCCCAAGGTGAAGAGAGATGTTGCTTATTTCAAGGACACTTCCATTTCTTTTATTTTCTTGCTTTTGGATTGTCTACAAAAGGACTTGTTTTCAGTAAAATGTGAGAGTTGAAAGTTACTGTCTGTCAGAGATGAACATGTGTTCTTTTTCCCCTAAACCACTGCAGATGAATGAATATATACTGGCTTATACTAGGAATTAAGGAACACACAAAGAAATGCCACAAAGAAGAACCTGAAATTCTTTTCTAGTCAGAAAGTATTTGCACCAATAGAGGCAGAGATGAGAGAATTCTTTTGATTAAATCATATTGCTCCCCAGATCTGCGGGGAATTTAGTGACTGAATGACTCTTTACTGATGTATCTCACTTGGATAATACGGGTGCTCGAAAGGAATTCCTGGCTTTAGGAGCTCGAGGAAACAGAAATCATGGCTGAGCTGAGAACCCCGTGAGATTATAAAGCAAGGGGAGGATTCAGACTTACACAACTCATCCATGAAACAAGGAAGAAATTCTCTCTTTCAGTTTTATTGGCAAGTGGGAGTAGCAGCAAATGATCATTTCTGTTCATATCCTTTATTCATTCTTTTCTAATCACATCTTCTACACTGCTGTTTAGATTTCATTTACCGATGAAGTCGCGTTACCACGTATGGGCTAAGCTACACGGACAAGAAACTCACACAGATTCCAATGTGCTGCCTTATTTTTAACTTCTCTTCTTCCCTGTAGGATCAGGTTAACTTTCATAAGGATTCACCTCTCCCAGAAAAATAAAAAGGTCGGCTAGTAACGTGTCTTTATGTTATTGGTCTCTTCTAGAAGCAAGTTTTCCAAGCCCTGCATGATTTTTTTTTTTCCTAATTAAAGCAGGGACCCCAAGCACTGCCCAATAAAGACAACTTTCTATGGTCTTTCCTGCCCAAAGCGATTCCTATTAACTAAGGGTTTCTATCTTACAATTTCCCAGGAAGTATGTTACCAAGCTCAGTGTAACAAATAAATCAAATACTACCCAACATCCTTTGAGTGCATCATTCAATGACTATTTGGGCTACTATCTTCACTTTTTTTTGAGTACAGTTGTGCAAACACACATTAGTCATCCATTTTCGGGGTTTTCTCTGTATCTGAAAACCCACTTTGGGGGACTGTGCATTTCCCATACTCCTTATAGACAGCCCTGTGGGGTGGTAATAATAATGCTAAGAAAAACTGCAGATTTGCCAGTTATAGTTACCCTTCCTTTCTCCATAGCTACAACTGGGGCAGAAGGAACTGTGGTCTAGCATATTGGGTCTGTACCAGAAATGTTTGGCAGTATAAACAAGATGGATAAAATAAGCAATTGTATTAGGGTTCTCCAGAGAAACAGAACCAATAGGATACATGTTTGGTAGCTATATAGAAAGAGGTTTATTATGAGAGATTGACTTAGGCGTTATGGAGGCTAAGAAGCTCCATGATCTTGCGTCTGCAAGCTGGAGTCCCAGGAAAGCTGGTGGTGCAATTCCAGTCCAAACCCAAAGGCCTGAGGATTAGGGGAGCCAGTGGTGTAAGGTCCTGTCCAGTCTGAACACCCACAAACCGGGCGTGCTGATGTCTGAGGGCAAAGGGAGATAGATGTCCCAGCTCAAGCAGAGAGAGAAAATTCACCCTTCCTCTGCCCTTTGGTCCTATTCAGGCCCTCAACAGATTGGGTGATGCCCACCCCTGTTGGTAAGGGAGATCTTTATTCAGTTCACCGGTTCAAATGTTAATCTCATCCAGAAACACCCACACAAACACACCAAGAAAGAATGTTTACCAGCTCTCTGGGCACCCCTTAGCCCAGTCCAGTCAACGCATAAAGTGAACCATCGCAAAAGTATATTAAAAAGACCTATTACAGGGTCTGACATGTGGTAAACCATTAATATTTGTTCCCCCTCATCATTATCGTTCCACATTGTTTCCATATGGACGTGTTTATAAACGGATGGTGGAAAAGGCAAGAGATCAGGCTGTCAGGAGATGATGCTTCACCTCCTTTGCCACCTGGATGCTGTCCGCCATCAGCAAGACACTTAGCATTTCTGGCTTCAGTCTACTCTTCTGCCAAAAAGTAGTGGTAGTATCTGTTATCCTACGGCCCCTAACCATCTCCAGAACTTCGAGGAGGCTTCATCTCCCCACACAAAATGTGTGCTCTCATGTAATTGCAAGAAAAAGACCATTACAGTTGTACATCGTCATCATACCATTATCCTATGATCAGAGAGCAGGGGCCATGACCAACACTTTTTTTATTGTCTGTAGTAAAGTACTAGGTTCATATAATATATTAAATCCAAATTTGTCAATTTCCTTATTAGCAAATAAGGAAAAAGCCCCACTTTCTGCCTTTTCGTATCGCTCTTCCTCAACCTCCTTCATTCAGAACAGGAGAGAATGGAGGCCCAAATTTGTTGAATACCTTCCAGGTGTTTGACACTTCTAGCATGTCCTCTGGGTAGGCTGTTTCATGGGAAAGTCCTTATAATGAGTAATAGCATCTCTGTCTTACGGACAAGGAGCTGAAGGCTTAGAGGAGTTTAATGTCTCATGGAAATGGGTCTTGATTTTGGGTTTACCTTATCCCAGGATATGTGTTCTGTTGGGTGTGTGATGCTGGTTTTAATATGTTCTAAAAAAAACTTTTGAAAGAGTAAAAACTTATGAAAGAGTTGATGGAGCTCAAGGGATTTTCACTGGGGTTCGGGGGTGCTCTTTGAGGTGTGGAGATGATGGGAGGGACCCAGGAAGTTTAGCTGAACGACAGCTTTACAATGAAGGCTAGATTGCGGTACCCATGTGTGCTGTGACTATTCACGGCTCTAGAATGAGAATCTGATTCCCTCAAAAAGACTGGGGAAGAACAAACATATATATGGGACCACACCCAAGACAGAGTTATTCTCTTCATAGAGCAATTGCATTTTACTGTTTTGCTGAAATTAATTACACAGAAAACTAAACAGAGATGTTTCCTTGTTAAAGGAGACGTGCCTTTTATTTGAACTAATGGGAATCTATATGTGTTCTGCACTGCTCACTGGTTCACTAGAAAATCAAGTAATTGGTGATTCACACCAATCTATAGAACTTTAGTGACCGATGCCTCTTAGACAGCACAGACCCTGCAGATTGTAGAAAAGTAAACATCCACTCTAAATGAAGAATGTGATATTTAAAGTTAAATCAATAGGCCCACATTTCTAAGCTGAATAAAACGTTAATCCTTAATAGAGTTATTTCAGAAAGTCGATTCTAACGGTCCCTGTAGTTCAAAGATTTAACTCTAAAGATAGGGCTGTAATGACTACAAGAATAGGAACGAAATAAGGGGATGAAAGAAAGGCATTTGACATTTGCTCCAGTGTAAGCAATGTGCAAATGAAAACCAATTTACGTGAAGCAAAATATTCCCCCTTTGTAGTATAGATAACGTGAGGTGACACCATTTATTCCTGACAATGTTTATTCTCCCCGCCAGGGAGAGCAGAGTATTCAGACGCAGGGCATGACCTTCAGAATTAGAAGTAGAAGCGAATTAATACAGTGTCCTAGTAATAAGTGGAGGTCATTGTAACTCACCTCCTAGAACACATGGGCAAGGAGGAGCTTATCCATTCTCAAAGTAAGTAGATCAAATGGCCTTCACAATGAGAGTTACAGGAAAATGATACAACCCAAGTGTCCATCAACAGATGAATGGATAAAGAAGATGTGGTACATATATAAAATGGAATATTCCTCAGCCATAAAAAGAAACGAAATTGAATTATTTGTTGTGAGGTGGATGGACCTAGAGTCTGTCATACAGAGTGAAGTAAGTCAGAAAGAGAAAAACAAATACCGTATGCTAACACATATATATGGAATCTAAAAAAAATGGTACCGATGAACCTAGTGACAGGGCAGGAATAAAGACGCAGACATAGAGAATGGACTTGAGGACACGGGGAGGGGGGAAGGGGAAGATAGGGCAAAGTGAGAGTATCCACTCCCAAATGTAAAATAGATAGCTAGTGGGAAGCAGCCGCATAGCACAGGGAGATCAGCTGGGTGCTTTGCAAGGACTTAGAGAGTGGGATAGAGAGGATGGCAGGGAGGCTTAAGAGGGAGGAGATGTGGGGATATATGTGTGCAAATGGTTGATTCACTTTGTTGTACAACAGACACCAACACAGCATTGTGAAGCAGCTGTACTCCAATAAAGATGTGTGAAAACTAAATAAGCTACAATATGGTACCATATAGTACAGCACAAAGGATGTAACCAGTACTTTACAATAACCATAAATGGACTATAATCTCTAAAAATTTTGAATCACCATGTTGTACACCTGAAACTAATATGTTGCAAATCAACTATACTTCAATTAAAAAATGAATGCTATAAAAAAAAAAAAAAGAAAATGAGCCATGTCCAGATACTTCCTGGGTTCTTCTTTGTTGTTTTGTTGCTGTCATTTTTGTGCCTGGTCTTCATTTCCCCAGAGAAACTTTTCCACAAGGAAGGGATTGAGGCCAAATACAGACCTAGCCTCATATTTGTACAACCTTGTAACCAAAAACAAATTTTTTTCTTACCAGTTTCAGTTCAAAGCCTCCTAAAGAAGCGCTCTCACCTGCTTGGGTTACAAACCCAGCCCCTCGGCCAGTTGCCGTGGTGGGGGAAGGGTGAGCGTACTGAGGGGCTGGCGACGGGTTGGTCCTTCTTGGGTCATGTGTCCATTCCTGTGTACAGCGGTTTATGGCTGGAAGGAAGTGGAAGAATTGCCATGCGGTCACAAAAGATGAGATCCCTTCTGAGGTTTTTTGGTTCAGAGAAGCAAGATGAAGACTTTAAGCTGTTTCCAAATTTAGCCCTTGATTTGGGAAATCGGCACATACAGACATTACACTAAATTACCTGGACTCCCTCTGGAAATTTAGACGGGGAAGAAAAATAAACAGAGAACAGAGTTTACTGAACTTTATTTTGATGACTTGGGGAAAAGTGGAACTTGGTCTTGATGATTCTAGAAGAGTTAACTAGTAGTTAGTGGAAAAAAAAATTCCTCCTGCAGGAGGACCAGCTTTGATAGAATCATACCTCCCTGGCAGAGATGCATAGGTGATAGGGGATTGATCAGGAGGTAAGATTGGAAGGACATATAGGGCTAAACTGTGATGATCACTTCAGCCAAGGCAAGGACTTTGCTGTATTTTGTCACCACTGGAAAAGCACTGGAATATTTAATCAGAAGAGAATTTTGAGAAAATCCTTGAAAGCAGATGAAATTTTGGCAGGATGTGGATTGGAGAAGAGAAAGAATCCTTGAAAAGTTTCTTCTTCTATCTTAGGAAAGAAAACTCCACTGGACCACTTAAATGGGGAACTAAAAAAATATTTATGAGATAATTAGGTTGCAAGGTTAAAGAACCAGCAGAAAGAGAACCACATGGTCATTACAAGTTCACGTTTTCCTTTATGTACAGCATGGCCAACGAGGACCTGCAAGACCTGCCTCTGAGAACAGCGCCTGGTCAGTCTCTCTCCATCCCACTGTCAAGAATCATGAAGAGTCTGAGATTCTGCTCTACCGACAGCATACCAGTTGCTCTTCCACAGTCTCAGGAATGCCAGCAGAAGACACGAGACTCCAGGGTCAGAGACAAAAGACTCTACTACTCACAGCGTACTTCATCTTTACCACAGTTTCCTTTGCCCCCACAGATTTCCACAGGGGTGGTCCAGAGGGGCATCTGTTTATATGGAGAAGCAAAACTCATTCCTCTTGCAATGTTTCTCTCAGTCTCTCTAGACAAAGCTTAACGTTGTACCGGCTAGCAATGGAGAAATATTCAAAGGGCCCACGTCCACTTTTGCAATGCAGATGATAAAGGGTGAATTTGGCAATGAAGGAAAATAAATTAATAACTAACACACTGCTCCAAAGACTCTCTGGTAGTCAAATGACGTAGTTCAGTGTTCTCAAAAGTGAGGTGAAACGATTTTAGAGGATGCCGAGAGCAACTTTTTAAAAATAATAGTTGGGTAATTGTTTCATTATATACAGTCACTGATGAGTGCTTTAGCCTTTGGTTAAAAATAAAGTCAACTTAGGGCTTCCCTGGTGGCACAGTGGTTGAGAGTCCGCCTGCCAATGCAGGGGAAACAGGTTCGTGCCCCGGTCCGGGAAGATCCCACATGCCACGGAGTGGCTGGGCCCGTGAGCCATGGCCGCTGAGGCTGCGCGTCCGGAGCCTGTGCTCCGCAACGGGAGAGGCCACAACAGTGAGAGGCCCGCGTACCGCAAAAAAAAATAAAGTCAACTTAAAGGAAATTCTTATGAAGTATTGAGTGAGTAACATTCAAAGTGGTATAAGGGCATGGAAAATTCTTGAATACAGTATGGAATCACCACAGTGATTACATGAACTCATCTTAAAATGTGATTAATTATTATTAAGGTAAGGGAGAGAGAAAAAGAAACAAAGCAGCAGAGATTTTAGTACCCAGCGGCACATTTGGGATTTTTGTGTGACGTGGGTTTCCTTCCTCTCCTTTTGGAACAACTAACTGTACTCTTGCTGGACAAAGGGAGTGGGACTCAGACTGGAGCGCAGAATCTCTGTGAACAAAATCCAGGCAAAGAACCAGAACCCATTTGCCTGAGAAGCTCTATCATGTGTGTTCTGCAGGTTCTTCTGGGCCCTGAAGACGCCCAGCCTCTCTGCCTGCTGTGGCATCTAACTGGGCAACTGGCCTCATTATGGCAGGCAGTACTGGTGATTTATTCTGACAAGGATACCTAGAAGCTATTAGGCATGGGTGTCCATGTATTAAAAATGACTACTGTGATTTCAAATTGTGCTTCTCTGTGATAAAGGGGAGAATCAATAACTAGTTCCATTTGCATAGGAATAAAGGGGATCATGCAGGCTGCAATCTTGTTAAAATAAAACTGCTCTACACAGGGCACTAGCAGCTGGTATTCAGGGTATAAGAACTGTGTGTCACACCATCTGTTTGAGCTACCTTCATGACGCTCACTGAGGAAATGCTGTATACCCGGGACTTCAGTTTAATCATCCATGAAATAGATGTCCTCAAGTCAATGGCATCTTCTCAGTGATTGTTGGGTCATCCGTGTGATGTGTCAAACGGTGTGCTTTCAAGAACAAATCACTTAAATCATTATTTCCTCAAGCATGGTGCATGTGCCCTGATGGTTTATAACATGGCTTTCAATGATAAAGGGACAAACTTAAAAAAAAAATATTTAATACTCATATTTATTTGAATATGTATTGAAAATGAATGTAAGTTTAACATGAAAACAATGGCCAATGGATGGTATTGCTTGAATTATAGGTGTATAGTCAGGTGTGCACAGGGTTGTAAAACTTTGGCAAGTTGCTTTCTGCCTCAGAAGGATGGAGAGATCTGATCCCACAAATCACAATAGAGCTTCTCACTTTCTAAATTTAAAGCACCACGCTATGCTGTGTTCTTTTCAGTGACACTTAAAAATTGTAAGTCACTTTTGGAATGCTGGTACAGCAGAACTTGTGAAAGTACCACATGAATAACTGAAGTCTGGGGAAGTTTGACCTAAGAGATGCCATTGAATCAAATTTGTGTGTCATCCAAGGTAACTGCTTCATTCATCTGCTCATTCATTCAACAAACACAGAATCTGGTTTTGTCTAGATGCTGGGTATACACAGGTAATGAAGACATAAATTATGCCCTTGAAAGGCTCACGATGTATTATGGGAATCATAATACAATTTGAAAAAGTTTCCTGTAAACGTGGACACAAAATTTAGCGGGAGCATAGAGAAATTGCGATCAGATGTCTGGGACAGATATACAAAGTATATATATATATAGGGGTAGGGTGGGAGGAGGGACAGCTAGGGAGTTTGGGATTGACATGTCCACACGGCTATATGTAAAATGGATAACCAACAGGGACCCTCTGTATAGCACAGGGAACTCTGCTCAATATTCTATAACAATATAATTGGGAAAAGTATTTGGAAACGAATAGATACATGTATATGTATAACTGAATCACTTTGTTGTAAACCTGCAACTAACACAACATTGTTAATCAACTATACTCCAATATAAAATAATAAGTTAAAAAATGAGAGAGAGATATATATGCATATATAGAAAGGATATACAAATATCACCATATTTGAGCTGAATGTTGAATACCTGGCAAACAGCAGAAAGAACGGATTGCATGTTAGACAGTGGTACTCATTATCAAAAATTTGGAAGAATGTGGGAACATGGTGAGTGAGAAACCTCTTCTTATACACGTGTGTGGGGAAGGAGAGGTTGTGTAAGATACATACTGGAAGAAAGGGATCGGCAGTGTAGTATGCTATAAATGTAAGTAGGGTCTTCCAAAGCTTTGAAATATATGTTGGAATTTGGATTTTATTTGTGAGCCCAGATGGTAGAGATAAGACTTGCACGTCACCACTACCTAGCATGTGCTCATGGTAGACATAACTAATCGATCCCAGCACTGCTTCCTGCTAGAGCCCACTCCATCTCAAGACAGAACTCTCTCCAGCTGCCACTACTACTTGATTTGAAATGGCAAGTGAGATGAAACCTACTTCCTATTTCTGGCAGAGTCTGTGGAGCTGGAAAGAGCTTTTAATGTTGCAAAAGAGGCCAACCAATATCTGTACCCTAAAGTTTTATATATTTAAAACAATCAAACAAACAGATGAAAAACAACATATCCACCTCAGAGCCTTTCCAGTGGAATCAGGATCACACAATCAGGGTAACCTTAGGCCAGAGGTTAAAATGCAGTGACTGTTGAGGCAAATACGGCTCAAGATTTGCATTGTTTGCTTTAAAAAACATTTAATTACCTACTGATAATTAAAAAAAATAGATTATCAATCTCTTGTTTTTCTTGAAAAATTTGAAAATTCAGAAACACTGTGTCGGCATTCCCGCCTGGCAGCAATCCAGTTCATCCGATCAGTGGGTGTCCCTTTGGCAGTATGTTCACTCCTGTTTGCCACAGTTGATGGCATTCCCTGTTATTATCTTTTATGCTGTGGTTCTTGCTTATTTATCTTCATAGTATCTCATGAAATATTCCTGGATATGGGCTCTGAGAAAATTATGGATAAACGGCAATTTGTAAGTGAATTCTGTTACAGATACATTAGATAAAATTGTGATGTTTGGGTTTTTGTTTTGGTTTGGTTTTGCCTTTTTTTTTTTCTTCTCATGCAAATTCAGGTTTTCCCATATCAGAACTTTTCAAATTAAGGAACTCTTACATTTGGTTATGGGAGGTTAATTTCTCCAGCTTTGTTGAACAAGAACGTTTACAGGTAGAGGTTTTAACCAGCCTTTCTAATGATAAATGCCACTGAACGTGGTATCTTCTAACAAGGCTTTCATTTCCTTTGTATAAAATGAGCCTTAAGATTTCCAAAGCTTAATCTAAAAAATGGTACAAATGAACCTATTTACAAGGCAGAAATAGAGTCACAGATGTAGAAAAAAAACTTAGAGTTACCAAGGGGGAAAGAGGGGAAGGAGGAATAAATCGGGAGATTGGGATTGACATATACACACTACTATATATAAAATAGATAACTAATAAGGACCTACTGTGTTGCACTGGGAACTCTACTCAATACTCTGTAATGACCTCTACGGGAAAAGGATCTAAAAAGAGTGGATATAGGTATATGTATAACTGATTCACTTTGTCGTATTGAAGAAACTAACATAACATTGTAAATCAACTATACTCCAATAAAAATTAATTTAAAAAAAGATTTTCAAAGCTGGCTCTGATCCTATAGTTATGGGATGGGATGAAAATGCCTTGAGATACTGGTCAAAAGGTACAAACTTCCAGTTATAAGATGCATAAGTTCTGGTGATCTAGTTTACAGCATGTTAATAATACTGTCTCGGGCATTTGAAATTTGCTAAGATCATAAGTGTTCTCACCACACACACGTTAGCTATGAGATGATGGATGTATCACATAGCTTGATTGTGGTAACCATTTCACCATGCATATACATATATCAACTCATCACACTGCACACCGTACACATACACGCTTTTACTTGTCAATTATACCCCAATAAAGCTGGAAGACATGTCTTGAATCAGGAATTTGTGGGGGGAAGTAAACAGACATGGAACATATAGGGGCAAATAAGAATGAGAAATCCTTCAAATGAAGTAATATAGGCAGTATTCCTAGGAAGGGGAAAGTTCTAGAAATAGATGATGAAACCTGAGAAGCAGGGGAAGGTGAGGGGCAGAACTCCTGTGATAACATTCTATTTCATCAACACAAAGCCTGTCTCACTGTTAGGTGAGGACAGAAGATGATGGTAAGATGGAACCCTGAGTCCTGGCATCTGAAGCAGGTGTCATCACTTCAGCTGCTCCCAGCCCAGGCTCCAGAGAGGGAGAGGGGTGCCCTAATGGGGTGTCCTCAGTCTCCCTGTTACCAAATGCAAGTTCATTTGACTAATGCACAGTGAGGCTAAACAAACCAAAACGTTGGAGTTTGGGGTAGAGAAAGGTTTATTGCAGGGCCCAGCAAGGAGAACGGGTGGTTCATGCCCCCAAAACCCCAACTCCCCAAAGAGTTTCAGGAAAGTATTTTGAAAGGCCAGATGAGGGAGGGACTTTCCAGGATATGTGATCAGCTCATGCAAAATTCTCTGATTGGTTGATGGTGAGGTAACAGGGCAGTGTCACAGGGGTTAACACTATCAATCCTTAGGTGCCAGTGGGTCTTGGGGGGGCTACGCGCTCATGGTCATCAAGTAGTTAATTTCTTCCATTTGGTGGTGGTTTTAGCATCTGAAAAATTCAGGAAATATGCATGAGATGCTATTATAAAGGTACTTCAGAAAGGAGCAAAAGCAGAGGATATGGGAGACGGGTCTGTCTGGGGAAGGTCCCCTAGGGTCCTGCTTGGGTACATCCGCACAGTACCTGAAGCAATGGCACCTGGGCTCCTCGTTGTGTCAGCAACATGTGCTGTTAACGTAACAAGAAAATAGTCAGCTCTTCTGCCTTGAATTCTTATTGAAACCCCTGTTAACATTTCCTCTTTACAATCCTGGACACAATAATGAGGTTTTAAATCCTTCAAACACACTCTAAAAGGCAGCTACAGGCTTTGTTAGCGTGACATTTTCAGCGCCATGTGACTTACATGGTTGGTCATTTGTCTTCTTTCTTTTTAAATAATGGTCATCAAAGGGAGGGATGGGAGAGTCGGGAGAGGTGTTCAGTGGGGACAGGAAAGGTTCACGAATGCCTCACTCCCAATCACAGCCTTTGGTGTTTAAACGACCCGACCAGGTTTTATTTGACAGTAAGTTGTTTCTAGGAAACCTGTGTAACTGCAAATCTAGGAAAACATCCACACCCACGCTCCTATGCTGCATCATTGGCCTTGGTGTTTGACAGACACCATTTATTCTTTTTTTTTTTTTTCTAGGAGGGAATTGAATTCTTTCTCAGATAGCCTCTGATAATATTCTTTCAAAAAATTTTTATTTTATTGAAATATAGTTGATTTACAATGTTGTGTTAATTTCTACTGTACAGCAAAGTGATTCCGTTTTATATATATATATATGTATATATATACACATTCTTTTTCATATTATTTTCCATGATGGTTTATCACAGGATATTGATTCTAGTTCCCTGTGCTCTACGGTAGGACCTTGTTGTTTATCCGTCAAGGTGGATATATGGATATACGGATAGTATTGTATACTATCCATATAATAGTTTGTATCTGCTAATCCCACGTCTGTTCTCTATGTCTGTGAGTCTGTTTCTGTATCATAGATAAGTTCATTTGTGTCAGGTTTTAGATTCCACTTATAACTGATATCATATGGTATCTGTCTTTCTCTTTCTGACTTACTTCACTTAGTATAATCACCTCTAGGTCCATCCATGTTGCTGCAAATGGCATTATTTCATTCTTTTTTATGGCTGGGTAGTATTCTATTGGATATATATGTACCACATCTTCTTTACTCTGATAAATAGCTTTAGGAGACGCTGAATCTTCAAGTAATTGATTAAAAAAAAATCCCACTCTATTCAGGTATGATTAACATACAAAATGCTGTACATATTTAATGTATACACCCAGATGAGTTTGCAGTTAAGTATCCATCCCTGAAACCGTGACCACAATCTATGCCATAAGCATGTCCATCGCCTCCAAGAGTCTCCTCCCACCCTCTTTATTATCACTGTATTCCTTTCTTTGTGATGAAAACACTCCAGGAATTCCAGAGTCTCCTGCTTTAATAACTGCTACTCCCCGGAGCTGTGCTGTAATCAGTTTAAGAAGGCTCTTCCTGTCTTAATGTGAACTATTTGGTTTGGGAGAAATTTCTTCAATGGTGTCGTTTATCTTTATACAATTGACCCTTGAACAACACAGGTTGCAACTGCCCGGTCCATTTATACTCGAACTTTTCAATAGTAAATATTACAGTGCTACACGGCCTGAGGTTGATTTGAATCCTTGGAAGCAGAACCTCGAATACAGAGGAAGAGGACTGTGTATAAGGAGGGCTGACTACAAGTTACACATTGATTTTTGACTGTACAGAGGGGTCAGTGCCCTTAACCCCCAAGTTGTTCAAGGGTTAGTAGTCATAGAAATGGGATCTTTTTAAGATCTCAAGAAACCCCAGCCAATCTGATGGCCATAGATTCGGGTACCTGAACTGTAATCCCACTAATTTACTGTCTGTCTTATTCTCCGATTCTTCCTCACATCTTTGTCATAGACGCCTATAGGAGAAGGGCTAGATGTTACTCTTCCTCAGTGCCTGGTCCCCTGTCCCAGGTCCAGGTGAACAAGTATTGAGCAAAGATCACAAAGCCTGATGCCTATAGGAGTTGGGGTGGGGATAGCACATTGGATGAAAAGGGTCAATTTGCTTTGCTTTATTTTTGCCTAAAAAAAGAGACCTATTATTCACTTTATAAAGCACTATGTCAACTCTACAGTTTTTCTTCTAAAACGCATCCCTGTGTGGTTACCTGTGATATCCCCACACTTGAGGGAAGTGTGGACACAGAACTAACATGATGATAAACAACAGCTCAGTGGTGAAGCCCCATCAGGACCCCAGGGCCCTCATGTTAAAACAGACAGTTATCTGTTCCAGCCAGCTGGCGCCATGTGGGGCCGCTGATTTAGTTTCCAATTATTCTACTTTTTCAAGAGAGTCTAACATTTTGAATTTTTAAGTGAAACTTGCCAATTTGAAAATACTCTCTCAGGGCTTCCCTGGTGGCACAGTGGTTGAGAGGCTGCCTGCCGATGCAGGGGACACGGGTTCGTGCCCCAGTCCGGGAAGATCCCACATGCCGCGGAGCGGCTGGGCCCGTGAGCCATGGCCGCTGGGCCTGCGCGTCCGGAGCCTGTGCTCCGCAACGGGAGAGGCCACAACGGTGAGAGGCCCGCGTACCGCAAAAAAAAACAAAAAAAATCTCTCAAATACTTTTGAACTGCTCAGTATAAACAAAACAAACTGTTGGGCGAGATACATCCGTGAACCCAACACACTGACAACTCCTGGTGCAGACAAATGCCTGAAACTAGTATCATGAGATATCTGTGCATGTGTGCTCATGGAAAGTCTGTGCACAGAATTTCATTTTGAACAGATTTCCAGCTACTTTTGTTAGCTTACAATGTATCTGTATTTATCTGACATATAGAAGTCATATATCAAAGACTACATATTCAAGTAGATGTCAGAGGCATATACGTGCATATTTGTATATGTAATACATGTGATCATATATTGTTTTGACATAGAATTGAGGTCCTATTTGGTTCTCAAGAATACATGCTGATTGCGCAGTTTAATTAGGTTTGGTGAGAACCTAAAATGAAAAGCATGACCTATTATTCAAAATAGATTTTATACCCTTGGTTGACATTTTTTCACTAGCTCTTATCACTGCCTCATTTATTTAACTTTTTTTTTTGCCTGTCTCAGATCGTTGGAGTGTCTTTAAGCCTTTTCTGAAGGGATAGGAAGTCAAAAGCAAACTTGTGCAGCCAAAAGAAAGAACAGCTGTTTCCCCTGAGGTGAGGTGTGTCAGTGTGTGTTACAGGCAAAAAAACACTTCAGGGTTTGGGGAAAAAAAGATAAAACGCAAATGACAGGATGATCTGTTTTCACAGCGCTCGGAGATATTCAGCAACTTGGCCTCAGAAGCATATTACTAACACAGCTCAGAAAATATTTTTGTTACTTGAACTGAGGAGATTTTTTTCCATGAAGAGAAACCTTTCACAATGGTATTCGATGAATACAGTCCACCTGCAGTAGAAGAGAATCATCTTAATTTGGTTTGATCCTGAACAGTCTAGGCAGGTATATTTTCTCTGTGCCCTGACACTGCAGTGTTTAAGAATGTGATCTATGGGGGAGAAAAATGTGATCTACAGCCTGAAAAGGGGAAGGATTTAAGAAAATATGCTTCTTGATGTTTTTGAGACTCCATTTAAAATTTTTGACTCAAAATAAGAATATATGCATTGAGAAATATTATTTTATCCCATTTATCCCCACCCTATGGTCTCCCATCTGAAAGGAAATACATCTATTAATTCATATATAGTCTCTTTGTTTTATTATGCAAATAAAAGCAAATAGGCATGTACTTATCCTTATATCCCCAGCCCCTGGTTCTTATACAAGATGTAGCATCCTGTACCTGTTTCTGTACTTTGTTTCGCTTCATAATACATCCTGGCAAAGAGGAAATGGGACAGGGGAGGGATAAATTAAGAGTTTGGGATTAACATATACACACTACTGTATATAAAATAGATGAAGAAGCACCTACTGTATAGCACAGGGAACTATATTCAGTATCTATCTATCCTGAAGATCTTTCCTCAGCTATAGATAGTGACTGGTTCCCTTGTTACAGCGCCTGGTGTCGCAGCGTGGGATGCCCCAGACCCGGCTCTCGATTTGTTGATCCCCTTGTGTCAATCAAGCTTGTTCTGCATTCACCGCCCCAAGCAGGGCGTGGCCTGATATTTATTTAGGAAGTCACCGTTTCCAAACTCCCCTGAGTTCCAAGAGCTTTGTAAAGCTAGGCATCGATACCCACTTTCACAGGTGTCACTGAGGCTGCACAGCTGCTAAGTGATATCGTCACGGGTCCCGCCCCGCCATCCTGCATCCTCTGTCCTCCGGTCTCTGCGCCCTGCGCCCCTCTTGCGGGGGCCGCGTCTTAGCCCTCACTCCACGCTCTTGGACCTTGATTTGTTACTTGCCTTTGAGATCTCCAACTCTCATGAACTCAATTTTAGTCTTTTGAGCCCAAAATGTCCATTGTAACGGAGTGGGCTTGAAGCCCCGCCACTAGTTCACGAGGCCCCCTGACATTCAAGTATTCTTCAAGGACAAGGGAGAGCAGTCAGCTGATGAACAACTAGAAGCCAGAGGACCAGGTGGTGGGTCGGGGGACGGGCGCCCTGGTGGGGCTTGGGGGGCTCCGCCGGACACCCCAGGCCGCCCCTCTTCCCGCCGCCAAAGCATGCGTTGTGATCCCTGGGTGACTCCAGGCTGCCTAAGGAGGGACCGGGGCAGGTGGGCACAGCGGAAACGCTGCCCTTAGGGGTGCGAGGGTACATTATGAGGAACTTTCCAGAAGGAGCCTAGAGTCAGTCGAACCTCTTCAGCTAGAAGTCAAGGAGAAAGATGGAAGTGACAGAGTTGAAGGAACAGATGGAAGTGGGGTTGCAGAGAGGATGCAGAAATGCCAACGGAATGCGTTCGTCTGGATTGAACCGGAAATGACCGTTTACTGGCAAGAGCCATGCAATTAAAGGGGCTGATTGAAATTAAACAATTAAACAAACGCTTGCCTGAATGGAGTCACCCCTCGCATATTGGTTTTCTTCTCCTTTCACTTTCTCTGGTCCCCTCCTTCCGAGAGCACAAAGATGGGTCCCTGGCCCCAGATAAAGAAGGATTGAGCTAACTCATAGTTTTGAGTATAAAGGATTACCCACCTCCCCACCCCAAGTCATAATCACAGCAGTGACCTTCTTCTGCACAGTCTCTGCAGTTCATAAAAAGACGACACGTTGACTTCTTTGATGCTAAGGACAGGCACGAAATGGGCAAGGGATGGTCGTTGTTATCTTTTCCTTTACAAGGTATAGAAATGGAATAGTTTCAGAGAGGTGCAGTATCTTGCCGTGGTCACACAGCTAGTTAGCGATAGAAGCAAGTATCCGAACAGGTCTTCTGTCTTAGAATCTTATGTCCCACCAACTAGACCAGGGTTTCTGCGTTGCAACCACCTGAAAAGCCTTTTTTGTTTTAATGGAAATTCCATGACCTCATCCCTTAGAGAGTCTAATTTAGTTGGTATGAGTTGGGGCTCTGGAAATGAGAGATTTTTCAGAAAATTCTCCCTGGTAATGATAAGATTTGGAAATCACTGGATCCTCCACAATTTGTCCCAGAGCTGAGCTTCCCATGGAGAAAATGTTTCCCCACTCAACCCCAGGATGACGCTCTTACGGCAAACATTCTCCTTCCCAGCATTTAGAAGAGAAATGAGTAATATTTTTGTGATTTCCCACTGTGCCCTTTCTCGTGTGATTGTCATTCTTGTGCTCTGAGTCTCACAGTCTTTGTTTTTATTTTCCTTTTTGTTTTATAACATTCACTGACTTACTCATTCAGAAATAAATATTTTAGCTGTTTGTAAGAGCAAACCACTGTGGGATGCCCCAATAGGAATAAACCAATGAATAAATCATGGTTCCTTCACTCAAAGCCTACATGCATCATGTCTATACCTTCTAGAAAAGAAATATACCAATAATAATGTCCTTGCCAGTGTCAGGAAATAGTGACTTATTTTCCAATACACCTTTAACTCTGGGAGTGAACTTGCTGAGGGCTCTGCCCATCCTTGCATTTGACGAGGCACTGAAGAGTTTATCCAGAGGAATTAGGGTGACCAGACTGGGAGAATGAGTCAGGAAAGGATGTGGAACCAGGGGGAAGTACCCATGGCCACAGAGAGGACACCCAAGCCGAGTGAAACACTGCAGCTGTCTGCACATTCCCTGTCAATTGCAGTGGGTTAGCAGTAACAGATGGTTTTATCTGGGGAAAAAAAGAATGAGCTGGAAATAAAGATGCAGCAAAGAGATATAGAAAACCTAAACATCTTTTTTTTTTTTAATTTGTAGAAAGTTTTAAAAAAATTTTTAAGGTTAAAAATATTGGGGCTTCCCTGGTGGCGCAGTGGTTGAGAGTCCGCCTGCCGATGCAGGGGACACGGGTTCGTGCACCGGTCCGGGAAGATCCCACATGCCGCGGAGCGGCTGGACCCGTGAGCCATGGCCGCTGAGCCTGCGCGTCCAGAGCCTGTGCTCCGCAACGGGAGAGGCCACAACAGTGAGAGGCCCGCTTACCGAAAAAAAAAAAAAAAATTTAAAGCAAATGTGATCATGAAAGTGCCCAATGCAGGGATGATTGCCTCAATTGGGAATATACACGCATGCGTATGAGTGTGTGTTGGTTTTGTTGGGGGAGGGGACGGAACAGGTAAGAGAACGCTGTTGGGAGACACAGAAGTGTCCTCCAGACCACCAGCCAGTGGTGGATGCTACAAACCTCCAAGCATCCCCTTCATGGAGTAGCAGCCACTGGCTGGTGGACTCTATGGGGCTCTGTGCGGGGGAGGGAAGATGGACTCTGTGCTTGAGGTGGGAGATTGGGGTCTCAGGATGAAGATGCCTTCCTGCAGGCCCAGCATCCTATGAAGTGTCATCCTTCTCTAGGATCCAAACCTCTCAGTGAGTGGAGAAGCGGGTCGAGCAGGACTTACCTAGAAAATAATTACTTCATTTTTGTCATGTGTATGGATGTTAAGAGAGAACGGTTTTGGTGTCGATTTCTGTTGTTTTGCCTTTTAAAGCAGCAGGGATAGAGTCCTGATGGGCGCACTCAGGACTCCTTCTTCCAACCTTGGCCTCTTGCTGGGTGACCACATTTCATCCACCCTGCACTTCTGCTGCACTTGCATACCCAGGACCCCAGCGGAGTTCTTAGGACGAGGCAGGGGATGCACTTGGGATAAAACCCAGGGTATGTGCCCTTCCTCTTCTCTGTGATTAGTCAATGCTGCACATCTGGAGGGCATATGGGGTGGATGTGAGTCCAGAGTCCCAGTCCCACTTTGCAGAAGGTGAATGTTGTGCCCCAGAGCAGGAAAGTGACCAGTTTAGACCTGGTTGCGTTGGCAGTGGAAGGCGGGGCACAGTTCTATATAGCATATATATATATACATGTCCCTGGTTAACAAATGGGAGAGTCCACGTCCTGGGAGCCCTGGTCCCATAGAACAGCAGAGCCCAGAAAGGCTGCAGAGCCGGGCGATGGAGGAATAAGGTGTGGGTAGAACACAGGGTTCAGGCCAGTTTCCCAGGCTGTCCCACTCAGATTATCGTACTCGTGCCTCCCCTTCACCCAGAGAACTGATCACCTTGGCTACAACCTACCTTTCACTGCAGGGCGTCACCTCAGGGTTGGAGCTCGAAGCTGGGGCGGGGGGTGACTCAGATGGGGTCGTGTGGTTTCAATTCTAATTTTGCCATAAAACAATTTAAAGCCACCGCAATTCGCTTTTATAGCAGCAGTTCCCCAACCAATGTGTCAGAGAGCCTATGAAAGAGAGATGCATTGTAAACACACTAGGAATAAAAGAAAAAAAAAATTCCCCAAGCACCATCCGATGTAAGTGTTTTCTTTTACTTAGTTTTGGAAATCGTTATCTGCTCAAGAAATCAAATGTTTTGAGGCAGCGAAGTCCCCGGCATGGGGGCATAATGAGAGAAGATGCCCGCCTCGGGAGCAATAGCTGCTTTTCAAGGCAGGAAGAAAAACGGGGATGGAGCGCAGAGTCTGCTCTCCCATTGGGCAGCAACAGAGTGAATTAAATGAGAGACGCTCTGTGCTGAATAACGTCTTCGAGTTCCTTATGTGGACGGTGCTGTCTCTGAGAAGACGAGGTCTGCTGCCAATGTTTGCTCTGCGCATCCCTCAGCCCTGGCAGCTCCTCAGGTTATAAAAGGAAAGAGAGAAGGGTCATGCTTTCTGACCAGGCCGTTCCTGAGGCTGTGAGTGATGGGCTACCTGCCTCTGTACTGCAGGATTCTGCTGCCTCTTGCAGGTGGTGTGTGACCGGAACAAGGAAGTAAGGGCAGTTATGATAAAGGCTAAGATTTTCCCAAGAGCTGACCGTGTGGGTCTTTCTACATCCTCTATTTGTGTTCACTTATTGAAGGTGTCACGATAACCTCAGGCAGTTAATATTTTATTAGCCCCATTTTACAGATGGGGGTCTGGAGCAGATAGCTGAAATATTCTACCCCAAACCCTCCATGGAGCTGTGTAAAGACGGGATGTGAAGTCAAGCTGTTGGGCATCGAATCGTCCTGTCTCTTGGTAACAGACCTTGCCAGGGAGATCAGAGGCTTATTCGTGAGCTCCCGATTCTCTGTGGGTTTTTGTCTCCCCTCCTATTTCTTGTTTGAATTTTCTCTGCCCACAGATTTGCCTCTGGCCTTGGTTATAGAAGATACCTCTGGGGTTTCCTTCAGCCTTTTCTGAAGTTGTCTTTTACTCGGGATATTCACAGGGGAGCAGTCACGGGGCACGCAGCCGCTCTCTGAAGATGATGCGCTCACACCTTGAGACTTCTTTCATGTTTAAACTATGCCTGGGAACGCTTGGTTTCCCCAAGAGGCTCCATTCGCATTCAGCCTAACAGAGTTTGGGAAAACGCATCTGAAGTAGTTAAGACTCTGATTGCAACTCAAGGAAATCCAGCGCAAACCAGCATAAGGAAAAGGCGTGTTTTATGTTGGTATTATCCGTAGACTGTTGTACGGGCAGAGGTTGAGTAGAGACTCCTATCTGCAGCAGGGGAGAAATGGCAACTATGAACTGGGGTGTGTTTGTGCCTCTCCAATCAGGAAATCACCCGCTTGAGAAGGAGAACCCGAGAACCGAGGCTGCAGTACATAAAGG
The DNA here is from genome assembly GCF_011762595.2 of Tursiops truncatus. NCBI lineage: Eukaryota > Metazoa > Chordata > Mammalia > Artiodactyla > Delphinidae > Tursiops > Tursiops truncatus. Next base: position 4,444,728 of record NC_047046.1, on the reverse strand, counting down.
TGTCAGTTGAGTCTGGCGGCTGGTAACATGTGACCTCTAATACGTGGACCACATTAAAGGTTAGCTTGTTGTCATTTATTTAAAACCATCCAGCAGCTTACGTAAGGAAAGGCAATTTTGAGGAACACATCCATGTTGAAGCAGCGTAATGATGCAGAGTTTGAGATTTGGACTGAAAACCCGTGTTCAAGTTTATCCAAAGCCATTGTTAATTGGATGACTTTGATTTAAGTCAGGGACTCGCTCGCCTCTGAGCCTCACCATCAGTTCTCCCCGGGCTGTTCTCACTGCCCGACTCCCCTCACCGGGACTCTCACATCGCCATGGCTTTTCCAGCCAGGCCTTCCTTCACCTGCTCCCATAACCCATCACTCCCATAACCACTCAGCCCATTACTGTCATCCTCCTTCATGGGTTTGTTTATGTACGTATCTCCCCCAGCAGGATGTTAGCTTCCTGAGGGTGGGACCTAGCTCGTCCATCCTTGTATTTCCAGTGACTAGAACAATGAGTAGATGTAAAAAAAGAAAAAAAGGAATGTTTTAATTTTACCAATAAGAAATTTGAGTTCCAGAGATGTTAAATCTTTCTGCAAATCTAAAAAGTGGCAGAAATTGGATTAAAACCTACCTAGTCTTTCCATTTCGTAGCTCTGTGCTCTTTTCACTTTACAGTATTTCCATTATATAGTATTTTTTCAACTTTTCTGGCCATGGCCTAGAACGAAATATGGAGTGAAGTAAGCAGAAAGAGAAAAACAAATACCGTATGCTAACACATATATGTGGAATCTAAAAAAAAAAAAAAAATGGTTCTTAAGAACCTAGGGGCAGGACAGGAATAAAGACGCAGACGTAGAGAATGGACACGAGGACACGGGGAGGGGGAAGGGTAAGCTGGGACGAAGTGAGAGAGCGGCATGGACATATATACACACCAAACCTAAAATAGATAGCTAGTGGGAAGCAGCCGCATAGCACAGGGAGATCAGCTCTGTGCTTCGTGACCACCTAGAGGGGTGGGATAGGGAGGGTGAGAGGGAGACGCAAGAGGGAGGGGATATGGGGATATATGTATACATATAGCTGACTCACTTTGTTATAAAGCAGAAACTAACACACCATTGTAAAGCAATTATACTCCAATAAAGATGTTTAAAAAATTTCGTATATCACACAAAACACACAGACACAATTTTTAAAAAAGCTTACAGAAAATAATTCCACTTACTAATTAGACTAAAATAAAATGATTTAACTTTAATATCAAATATGATTTTATTACTATTGAACTGTAACATGCTATTCTATGTTATCTTTTTGATAGTTCATTCAAGTTCAGGACCCATGAATGGTTTGTGATTGCTAGTTTGAGAAACACTGCATTGCTTCGTCTTCAGGAAGGTCTATGAGTTGGACGGTAATCGAGGATATGTCTTATTTCTCTTCATGTGGACATTAGCTAGTTGAGGACCTTACTCAGGTCACCATATGCAGTTGGTCTGCAAATTCTGTTATTCCATCTCCTAAACATCACTTGAATCCATCTTGTCTTCTCTTCCTCTGCCTGTTTTTGTAAATAAAATTTTGGAAATAAACTTCTGCTGGAACAGACACGCTCCTTTGTGCTGCCGCAGCAGAGTTGAATAGTTGTGTCTGAGTCCACGCGGCTCCTAAAGGCTAGTGCGTTTAATCTTAGGCCTTCTTCAGAAGGAAGTTTGCCGGGATGATTCCAAGCACGTGGCCACAGACCTCAGCACTGGAGCCTCTGACTGCTTGTCAGGAGTCACATCATTCAGATGCAGGGTCCAAACCTGGTCACAGGCCCACTGGTCTAAGACTCAAGGGAGACCCTGTCTCATCATTCACTGCCGACGTTCAGCCCTTTAGATCTGGCACGTGGTAGGAATGGCATGATCACTAAATGTCTCTCCAAGCTGGTCCCCTTTCCTGAGGTTCAGCCTGCCCCCAGATCTCTGACTTTCTCCGGAGTAAACTCTCCCTGTGATAACCTGATCACGCCATTCCCTTGCTTAACGTCCTGCAGTGCCTTTTCATTTCCAGCACACTAGAGTCAAAGCAGACGGGCCTGTGCAAACCTCCATCCCCATTTCCAGTACCCCACCCCCACCCCAAATAACAGTAACCATGGTGACGGCTGGCATGGATGCTGGGCTGGCCAGAAGCCAAGTGCTCTGCTAAGCGCTTTGCGTAAACACAACGAGGTTGGGCAGTAGATGCCCTGATTATCCGTTATCTCCGTTTACACATGAGGACCTAAAGCTGAGCCGGGACTGGCTTACCCAAGGTCACTCAGCTGACAACTGATGGAACCTGGCGGCGTGGCCCCCTCTCTGCCTCTTCAGCCAGACTGACTATCTTTGTGTCCCCAGATGGACCACAGTTTCTCTCTTTTCCAGAGTCCTTTCACGTGTCGTTGCCCTTCCTGGAATATCCTCCCACCTCTCTGCCTGGTAGGTTCTCCTATCTTTTAGAAAGATAGTCTAGAATAGAGTTTAAGATCACGAGTGCGGGGATCAGACTGCCTCTGTGTAAACCTAACCCTGCGTCTTCGACTAAGATGCATCATCTCTCTGAGCCTCAGTTTCCTCATCTGCAGAATGGAGTTGATAGGAATATCCACCTCATAGGGACACCACTGTATCACTATCGTGGACCTGGGCGTGCAGCTGGTGGCCGATTTGTCTCTTTCCCTGGAGCCTCACAGGGTGGACTGGAGAGCCATAATTTCAACAGGGGGTTGTCCAGGACGTTCCACAAGCCCCACACAGCTGGGATTCCCAGAGGGCCTCTGTCCCCCGTCAGATGAGACCTCTTCTCTCTCTTGGTTATCACATCCTGCAAAGGAGATCTACAGCCCTCATAGCTATGACTGGTGATTCTCGAAGCTTCTGCCTGCTTCTTCCTGCTTCTTATCCTGTCTGTCCTGTCTCTGAAAGACATACACAGTGGGCACGGATCACTTTTACTCTTACGTGCTTTTATCTGCCAACCACAGGTCCACGTGCCGTGTGCTTTCCAGTGGGCTTATCTGTGCGAGACCCCGTCTGCTGCTAGAGTGTGGCTGGAGGGTTACAGTTCTCTACTTTTTTGTCTGCCACTTTGATAGTGGGGAGTTCAGTTTCACCTCCTTGAACAAGCATAACTAATGGGCTCCGAATTGCTGTAATAATTGTCAACACTCCAATGTCCCGCCATCTTTAAGATTTAAGCAAATAGTTATAAAAAAAATACTTGGGTCACTGGGTCTTTCAAGCATCCCAACCTCCCACCAGTATCTTTCCCAGGCACTTCGGGTCAGCACATATGTTGTTTGTTCAGGTACCAACATCTGGTTCTCCTGGCCTTTGACATTCTTTTTTATTTATTTATTTACTTTTATTCTCTTTTTTTCTCTTGTAAATATATAGGGGGAAATGTTCAGGCTTTTCTTAGAGATCTGTTTGCTTTACATAAGCGGTTTGTTTGGTGGAACTTACCATATAAGGTGTCCTTTTTTATTTAGTTTGCTCCATTTTTTTATACGTTGGAGTTTAGAGACAGTATCCAAAAAGCTTGCTTTCAATCTGACCTGCCTTCTTTTCTTCTTTAAAGCCTCTGTATCATTGGACAATGGGATTTTTTATGTCATCCTTGTGTTGTATGATAAACACAATTGGCGGTCACATCAGGACAGCATTACTTCAGTAATAATCAATGTTCTGAGAAAGCAGGACATAGTTGCCCATGGCCAGATACACAGATTTCACAATGTACAAGGAGATTCTCTCTAAAATCTGTCCCTGTGTCAAACTCAGAAGCACATGCAATTCTTTCAACACTTTTATGCAAATTTAAGTTCAAGAGGGGTGCAATTTTAAACACTTCTTGTAGAAATTCTAAAATTAGCATAGAACAGATTTACTAAGAAAACTCAGAATCATGTACAAACTCTTGGAAACAGTCACTGCTTGTCAACTCTTATTATCTTTACTTATCATTAAACCAAACCATCATGGTGTGGTTTTCATGCCACCCTGAGAGTGATCACGAGATAAGCCCGTCTGGTTGAACTCCCATATATAAACAGAAGACTGCTTGCTAGGGGTTCTGGTTCTAACATCTCAATGGGGATTTTTAAAACCACTAATTAATCTAACCACTAATTGTTAATGAGGATTGCCTTTGAGCAGCTATTTTTTTGCACGTAGTTTGGGAAGTTTAGGAGAAGCTTGTGAACCACCAGCAGGCTTATTTTTGTCCTCTGACAGTTGGAAAATGATGGGGAAATAGCGGAGCACATCTCTAGGAGGAGAATAAAGCTTCAATTAAGTTGGCTGAATTTATGAAATCACTTTATAGTTAATATATGGTATTACCCGAAGCAAACAAAAGTTACCACTGATGAGCATGAAAGAGAAATGGTCTAGGAAGCAACTTCAGATCAAAGCTGTCAATACACCAGAAAGAAACGAATGATGATTGTCCTTCCCTGCACTTACAAACCCATCTGTGAAATGAGTGCAATTGTGCCTCTGAGAAGATACAACTTTACAGGTTGTGCAATAAGGGGGAAAAGCAATGGGTATTTTCAAAAGTTGTAAAACACAAATGGCGTCCAAAGTTTAAGAAGCAGCCGTTGTGAAAAACACAGAGGATAGCAAATCAAAGCACAAGGGAAAAAGAAATATAAAGGGCTGTGCGAAATTTTTAAATAGAAACTATCCGTGCAAGAATAACATCAATGGCCTTAAGCAAAATAAGGATTCCAGATTAGGAATATGGTACAAGATGTCCATCGTCCACGATGGCCGAGCTGCTAAAACAAGCATTGGCCTCCAGTGCTTTATTGTGGTCTCTGCTGGGCCGTTGGCATCTCTGAGAAATAGAATATTAAGGACTCAGAGTGGCTTCCAGCATCAGGATGTCATGGGGGTAGGCTCCGCGACTCCAAAGGACTGATTACTGAGCTATTCAGAGGAGCTCGGCCTTCCTCTTGTGATAGGTTTTCATGGGTGGCAGCCCTGCAAACCGGTCTCTTCCCAAGTCTCGTGACACTGACACACCAGAAGATCTTTTTTCTCCTGTTGATGGCGTTACCTTGTGTTTGTGAACCAGGTACAAATCCCAGTCGTCATATAATTTTATTGTGGCTTGTTTTTCCCTTGCTGGTTGTTCTTTTGATGAACAAAAGTTCTTAATTTTAATGTAGTTGAATTTATTAACTATTTTTCTCCACAAATTATGTGTTTATATTTCTTGTTTAAGAAATCCTCTGTAAACTGAGATCATGAAGATATTCTCCTGTCTTCTAAATATTTTAAAGCTTTCTTTCTCTTTTTTTTTTAAGTTCTTTACAAATCCTTTCGGTAAGAGTTTATTCCATTCTTAATATATCCAAATTAACTATTGAGGAAAATAGATAAACAACTTTTAAATCATAAAGCAATACTCCTGGAAGCAGGACTAAGAAATTGTCCCTATCTTTGAACAAGATAATACTTTTATCTATTTTAATGGGAATATATATATATACAGATTGGAGTATAATTGCTTTACAATGGTGTGTTAGTTTCTGCTGTATAACAAAGTGAATCAGCTATACATATACATATATCGCCATATCCCCTCCCTCTTGCATCTCCCTCCCACCCTCCCTATCCCACCCCTCTAGGTGGTCACAAAGCACCGAGCTGATCTCCCTGTGCTATGCAGTTGCTTCCCACTAGCTATCTATACGTTTCGTAGTGTATATATGTCAATGCTACTCTCTCACTTTGTCTCAGCTTACCCTTCCCCCTCCCCGTCCTCAAGTCCATTCTCTACGTCTGCGTCTTTATTCCTGTCCTGCCCCTAGGTTCTTCAGAACCAATTTTTTTTTCTTAGATTCCATATATATGTGTTAGCATACGGTATTTGTTTTTCTCTTTCTGACTTGCTTCACTCTGTATGACAGACTCTAGGTCCATCCACCTCACTACAAATAACTCAATTTTGTTTCTTTTTATGGCTGAGTAATATTCCATTGTATATATGTGCCACATCTTCTTTATCCATTCGTCTGTTGATGGGCACTTAGGTTGCTTCCGTGTCCTGGCTGTGGTAAATAGAGCTGCAGTGAACATTGTGGTACATGACTCTTTTTGAATTATGGTTTTCTCAGGGCATATGCCCAGTAGTGGGATTGCTGGGACATATGGTAGTTCTCGTTTTAGTGTTTTAAGGAACCTCCATACTGTTCTCCATAGCGGCTGTATCAGTTTACATTCCTACCAACAGTGCAAGAGGGTTTCCTTTTCTCCACACCCTCTCCAGCATTTATTGTCTGTAGATTTTTTGATGATGGCCATTCTGACCAGTGTGAGGTGATACCGTATTGTAGTTTTGATTTGCATTTCTCTAATGATTAATGATGTTGAGCATCCTTTCATGTGTTTGTTGGCAATCTGTATATCTTCTTTGGAGAAATGTCTATTTAGGTCTTCTGCCCATTTCTGGATTGGGTTGTTTGTTTGTTTTGATATTGAGCTGCATGAGCTGCTTGTAAATTTTGGAGATTAATCCTTTGTCCGTTGCTTCATTTGCAAATATTTTCTCCCTTTCTGAAGGTTGTCTTTTCGTCTTGTTTATGTTTTCCTTTGCTGTGCAAAAGCTGTTAAGTTTCATTAGGTCCCATTTGTTTATTTTTGTTTTTATTTCCATTACTCTAGGAGGCGGGTCAAAAAGGATCTTGCTGTGATGTATGTCATAACGTGTTCTGCCTATGTCTTCCTCTAAGAGTTTGATAGCGTCTGACCTTACATTTAAGTCTTTAATCATTTTGAGTTTATTTTTGTGTATGGTGTTAGGGAGTGTTCTAATTTCATGCTTTTACATGTAGCTGTCCAGTTTTCCCAGAACCACTTATTGAAGAGGTTGTCTTTTCTCCATTGTATATTCTTGCCTCCTTTATCAAAAATAAGGTGACCATATGTGCATGGGTTTATCTCTGGGCTTTCTATCCTGTTCCATTGATCTATATTTCTGTTTTTGTGCCAGTACATTACTGTCTTGATTACTGTAGCTTTGTAGTATAGTCTGAAGTCTTGGAGCCGGTTTCCTCCAGCTCCATTTTTCTTTCTCAAGATTGCTTTGGCTATTCGGCTATTCTTTTGTGTTTCCATACAAATTGTGAAATTTTTTGTTCTAGTTCTGTGAAAAATGCCATTGGTAGTTTGATAGGGATTGCATTGAATCTGTAGATTGCTCTGGGTAGTATAGTCATTTTCACAATGTTGATTCTTCCAATCCAAGAACATGGTTTATCTCTCCATCTGTTTGTATCATCCTTAATTTCTTTCATCAGTGTCTTATAGTTTTCTGCATACAGGTCTTTTGTCTCCTTAGATAGGTTTATTCTTAGGTATTTTATTCTTTTTATTGCAATGGTATGTGGCAGTGTTTCCTTAATTTCTCTTTCATATTTTCATCATTAGTGTATAGGAATGCAAGAGATTTCTGTGCATTAATTTTGTATCTTGCTACTTTACCAAATTCATTGATTAGCTCTTAAAGCTTTCTTTTTTTCACATTAAGTTCTTATTCCATTTGAAATTAATTTTATGTATGGTGTGAGATGTAGATCCAATTATCTTTGTTCGCTTGTTTTGTTTTGCAATAAGAATACCTCTTCTTTCTGAGCCCCGGATGAGTGGTTTCCAAAATACTATAAGTGCGGTTGGAAACTGAGACAGATAAAGCCAAAGTACTTTCAAATTGATTAGAACATTTCTTAACCTCATGGTGATTTTGTTCCCCAGGGGACAGTTGGTAATATCTAGAAACGTCTTTGATGGCCAGGATTGGGGTGGAGGGGAGCTGGAATGGATGCCACCAGCATCTAGTCAGCAAAGACCAGGAATACTGCTAACCATCCTACAGCATACGGCACCCCTTGCCACCTCTTAAAAACTAAAAACAGAAAAAAATAATTTGCTGGCCCCAAATGCTAATCGCGTGAGGCTGGAAAACCCTGGTCTAGAGAATGAATCCAGGAGATCTGTGTACTTTTCCAAAACGGAGAGGAGGCCCTCAGCCCACTGGGATGGACCACAAAGATGTGATTCTACTTGCTTTTTTTTTTAAATTTTTTTTTAAAGTTTTGCTCAGCGGCCATGGCTCACGGGCCCAGCTGCTCCGTGGCATGCGGAATCTTCCCGGACCGGGGCACGAACCCGTGTCCCCTGCATCGGCAGGCTGACTCTCAACCACTGCGCCACCAGGGAAGCCCCTATTTTTTAAAGTATTTTTTAAGTCTTTATTGAATTTGTTACAATACTGCTTCTGTTTTATGTTTTGGTGTTTTGGCCGTGAGGCATGTGGGATCCTAACTCCCTCACCAAGGATGGAACCCGCACCCCTGCATTGGAAGGGGAAGTCTTAACCACTGGACTACTAGGGAAGTCCCTCCACTTGCTCTTTTCAAAAGATGTTTTCAATTTTTCTCTATTCGGATCCTCAAGAATGGAAAAGCCATTATAGGACTCCATTTCTGTAGCCAAATCGCCTAAGCATAATAAGGGCTGAGTGGCCCAGCCGGCCATCTCTGCTTGGAGAGTGGACTTTGTTGGGGGGCGGGGCACATCGTAGATGGAGCGCACCAATAGGAATTAGATAGCGATGGGGGCTGTGATTAAAACCACGTGCAAAATACAGCAGTTCCCACGGATGACGTATTGTAGGAAGCCAACTCGGGGCACTGAAAGATGGCAACGATTCTCAACAGGGCTGGGGATGCATCGCCTGGGAAGACCGCTGTGGAGATGGATAAGAGAGGGTTACCAAGAGCAACGCGGGTATCAGCGCAGTCACCATTTTTACTCTTAAAACTTGATCTGTTCAAAGTGAAGAAACAAACAGCAGGTCTGAGGATCAAACAAAAAATCAGTGGGAGATGAGGGTAACTTTTAACTCGTCTCCGTATCAGCACAGATAATAGTCCGACAGAAAGTCGTTAAATGTTGATCGGCTCTAATTGTTTCCGGCTAATTTAATTAGGCGTCCGAGTTGTAGCTGTCCCTGAATTGATCTGGGTTTTTAGTGTGAGAGATGTCAAATTATTTTTGGAAAAATCGATTTGATTCTCCCTAGAACGTATCCTGTCTTTTCTACCGGTTGGAGTGGCTTAGACTAACGCTGAGGCAGGTACTAATATTCCTCTTGACGGGACAAACCAGTTAACTTCCTGAGGTCACAAGATGGGCGGTACAGATTCTAGAAGAAGACCACACCCAAAACGTGGGAATAGGTGAGGCCAGATTCCCTGCCCCAGAGATGCTGCTTTAGAAATCTATCCAAACATATATGGATGGAGAAGCGGTGGTCCCGGAAAGGTACCAGAGTTTAAACTCAGAGCTGCGTGAAATTGGAGAAAAGGCAAATTTTGACATTTTTCTTTTCTAGGAATGAACAGCTTCTTTAGCAAGCCACAGAACTGTGAAAGATGTCTTTACGTTTTACGTGAAGAATGTGGGGGTCACAGTGATGACTGTGTCTTTGGGAGAACGGCTCGTTCCAAGAGCAGCAAATACTCGTGGATTGTCCCACCTGGAATTTACATGTAATTGAGACAGGTTTTTTTCTCCACTCAGATAATAAATCTACTTTTCATTCTTTCTGTGGAGACAGCACAAATGTCTCTTAAACCAAGCGGACCTTCTTCTATAAAATCAGCCCTGTACAATGTAACGCATATCATCTTTTCCACAAAAGAGCTATTTAAATGGATGGCGGAAAGTTACCCACAAATATAAACGATCGAGCTTCGTGTATGCGTTGTAGGGAATATACTGAACCACTAAAAGGGGCATTGGAATAGGAGTGTCTCTAAATAAAAGGCTGCATTGGAAGGACAGCCTTCGGGCTGACTCTGTAGCTTAAGGCATTTATAGTGTCTGAAATATAGTAACTGTGACCTGCAAGGCAATGACCCTGCAGCAAGACAAAAGTCTCACCTAATATTGTTGCCATCTTACTATGTTTTAGCTACATGGACCTTTTGCCAGTTTCTTTGTGCTTTAAAACACACCCCAATCGCTCCCAACTAAGAGTCTTTTTATCTGCTGTTCCGTTTGCCTAGTGCAAGCTTCCTGATCTTTGCCTAGTTGAGCCTACATTGTATTTATTTCTCAACTCAAATGCCATGAGGTTTGGAAGTTTCATCATAAGGGCTTCCCAGGTAACATCATCCACCACCACTGGTCACATTATTCTAGGTCCTGGCGTTATTTTCTTCACATCATGTGACACTTGCTGACATAAACTTGTTACATTTAATTTTAAAATAAAATATAACAGTATAGTTATATAATGTAGATCATATATCAACATATTCAAGAGCATAGGCCGTTTATATAACCTATAGTATATTTACAAACATATAAATATGTTCTTATAATATATTTATTATTATATATTAATACACACATATTGCATTTACATCTCATAACTCCCGAGGAGTGAATAAGTTTGGATAGTAAACATCATTGGTTGCTAAGATTAAATAACAGATTAAAGCTGCACTTTGTAAAACACTATAATTTTTCCAAATACCTTAAAACTGAGTCTTACCCAGTCTCTGGATTCAGCTGCCCATATACAGGGAACATAAAAGAAAGAGAAACCTGGGATCTTGGAAATCTTACAGGCCAAGGGGTTCAGAGTCTTCATTAGATAAATTTAAAGGAGTTAAAGGGAAGGGATGGAGGATAAGTCTTATGTGAAAAGAGATTTAAAGGATATCCAGTTTTTGAAAAAGTAGGCAAGACTCAACTGCTTGGAATAGGGATGCAAAGTGAGTGATAAACTGTGAAAAGAAAAGGGGCTGCTCTTTAAGGCTGTAGGTGGGGACTCGATTACCCATCTGCCTCTTGGCAAGAAACCGAGTCAGTGGCAGGTCTTCAAGTGTCCTTCCGTCTCATACTCGCCCTTCTGAGGGGCCCAGGAATCTGAAGAAATAAACAGTGACAAGAGTTCTGAGCCTTTTCTGTTACTGTAGCAAGTAGACCAGGGTCACTGCCCTTCTGGTTCTTTTCTGTCAGGAGCTTCTCCATGTGTCCTGATGGACGCGGATGCATTCGAGCCACCCCGAGCCCAGAATGTTTCAAGAGGTGCAGAACTTGGGAGAGCGCACATAGTCAGACTTGGGGGCTTCTGCTCATGTGGGTATGGTACTTACGGCAAGCTTTGGTGAAGAAACAAATATTCTTTATTAATAAGTTGTTCTTCTTTATGGAATAATCTAACCAAATCAAATGCTGTTGAAAGATTGACCTAATCATAATCCAATGATAGCTACATCTACATGTGTATATCATCTATATCTGTATCTATATATCTCTCTATATATCATCTGTATCTATATCAGTATCTGTATATCTGTATCTATAGATCTATTTACTGATGGGTAGAGACTATATATATATATATATATATATATATATATATATACACACACACACACACATACACACACACACACACATTTGTTCCTCTTCTAAAATACTGATTTCTATCCAAAAAGCAGGAGAAATAAAATAAAATAGCAAAATATATTTTAGGTGGTTTTATTCATAACCCCAATCTATTCGCAACTGGGCAAGATCGCTACCACAGTATGTCACTGTGTCCACCCAAAAGGCAACCATGGGCACATCTCACAGACAACTTGCTTTGTCTGAGCATCAGAGCAAAAGCCCCTGAACTGACATCCACGAGGACAGTATTTATGTGAATATTGTGGGTCAAGGCGCTACACGCTGATAAAAGATGGAAGGCAAACTAGAAACTTCTCTTTGGAAATTGCTTTAGGGGCTCAAGTGCTATGGCAATTCCACACTTGTAGCTTCTCACGGAGGCTGCAATCACTTCAGTTTCCTCCAGCTTTTAGGGAAAGTGCTCTTAGGAAAGGTTACAGATATTCAAAGGAAAGTAGAAAATGCTGTATTCATGTCTTCTCTGGAAGCAGCACAGGGAGAAAAAGAGAGGGCGGGGCATTCATTGGAATGTGAGTTGAGTTTGTATATTAGCTGTTCATTAATTTTTCTTCTTTCTTACAACAAATATGGACTGAGTACCTACCACGTGGCAGTCATTTTTCCAGGAATTAGGACATGATGTTAAACAATTAAAGATACTTCTCTCATAGCGTTTGTATAGCTGTGGGTGTGCATGTGTGTCAGGGGCAGGAAAACAATAAAAACGTAACAAGTGAATGCATTAGGTCAGGTGGGGTAAAGGTCTATGAAGAAATATAAAGGAGGGAAAGGTGCATTGAAAGCACCCAGTGGTGGAGACAATAATTGAAAAGGGAATGATTAGAAAAGACTCACTGAGGGACTTCCCTGGCGGTCCAGTGGTTAAGACGCTGAGCTTCCACTGCAGGGGGCGCGGGTTCGATCCCTGGCCCGCGAACCAAGATCTCGCATGCTGCGCGGGGCGGCCAAAAAATAGGGAAAAAAAAAAAAAAAAGTGTCGCTGATAAGCTGACAGTTGGGCACGGACCTCCAGCAAATGAGTTGATAAGCCAAGTGATAGCTGGAGGAAAGGCTTGCTCCGAAGAGAGGGAAGAAAATTTCAAAGGTCTTTTTTTGTTGTTGTTGTTGCGGTACGCGGGCGTCTCACAGGTGTGGCCTCTCCCATTGCGGGGCACAGGCTCCGGACGCGCAGGCTCAGCGGCTATGGCTCACCGGCCCAGCTGCTCCGCGGCATGTGGGACCTTCCCGGATCGGGGCGCGAACCCATGTCCCCTGCATTGGCAGTCGGACTCTCAACCACTGCGCCACCAGGGTTACGCGGTGAGCATAGCTGCTGTGTTCAAGGAACAATAAAAGATCCAGTGCTGTACCCAAGGGGAAAGGGTATGAGAGGAAGTTGGATGAACTGAGGAAATGGTTCAGAGCGTGTAGGGTTTTCCAACCCACCGTAGACGGGATAATGATGGTAGTGATGTCGGTGATATAAACAATTGTAAATTACATCTCTCCACCACATACTCCACCCCTACTTTACAGCATACATAACATCTGCTCGCATGAATAGGGCAGGAGTAACCCCACGCTGACACACAAACACAGGGTGCCCACAATTATCATCTTATCATCATGATTCTTGTCAGGAAAGGGTGGACTCGACTAATACTCATCATAACAATGATATTAGGAATTCTACATAGACTTTGTTTTTTGCTTAGATAGTGGGCAATCAAAAATCTTTGGAGACTACTACCAAGAGAAATAATATAGCATTTGAGCAAAACATAATTATTATTACCAACCAAGTAATACCTGGCCTTCTGATGTGACTGGAGCAGACTGAGGGCTTTCTGAAGTGATTTTGGATAAATTGATGTCAAGTAACACCATGATTAAAAATGCATCGTAAGAATTTCCTGTCTAGTCCAAAAACAGGATAATGTAACCTAAATTTGAAGAGAGAAAAATCAAGAATTTAAAACAGACTCAAATAACTGAATTTGTAGAGAAGGATATTAAAACAAATATTATGACTTTATTATACACAATTAAGAAGCTATAGGAAAGACTGAACATATTAAATAAAATCATGTATCTTTTAATTTTTATTATTTTTTAATCTTTATTGGAGTATAATTGCTTTACAATGTTGTGTTAGTTTATGCTGTATAACAAAGTGAGTCAGCTATATGTATACATATATCCTCATATCCCCTCCCTTTTGTGTCTCCCTCCCACCCTCCCTATCCCACCCCTCTAGGTGGTCACAAAGCACCGAGCTGATCTCCCTGTGCTATGCAGCTGCTTCCCACTAGCTATGTATTTTACATTTGGTAGTGTATATTTGTCAATGCTACTCTCTCACCTCGTCCCAGCTTACCCTTTCATGTGTCTTTTTAAAAATCACATTTTAGGGACGAAAACGACAATATCTGAGATGAAAAATACATCAGGCAGGATGAATGGTAGATATTGAGGGCGAATAAAAGATTAATGAAGTTGAAGACATATCAGTAGAAACTATTCAAAAATGGAACACTAAGAATACAAAACTTGGAAAAATATAAACAGAGCCTTAATAAACAGTACAAAATTTTCAAATGGCCAAATGTACATGTATTTGGATTTCCTGAAACAAAGGAGAGAGAAAAATAAATAGAAGTTTGAAGAACTTATAGCAGGTCATTTTCCAAATCTGATTTTATAAAAGCAAAAAACCAAAGAACAAAACCACCTATAAACCTAGAGAATCAAAAAGGTCAATGGACACCAACCAAGACACATCATAAACAAATTGCTTGAAAGCAATGAGCTCTCTGATAAACAGAAATCCTGAAAACAGACAGAATAAAAAGGTACAGTTCCTATAGAGGAACAGAGAGAGATGACGGGAGATTTTTTTTTATTGGAAACAATGCAAACTAGAAATGAGAACAACATCTTCACAGCACGGAAAAAAACAAAAACCGAAAGCAATTGTCAACCTAGAAATTTTGCCCAATGAAAATGTCTTTCAGAACAAAGGTGAACATTTTCTTCACCAGAATTACACTACAAAAAAAAAAAAAATTAAAGTTCTTCAAGTAGATGAAACCTGGAGTTACCAAAAAGAAATTAAGAGCACTGGAAATGATACTTTATAAGTAAATAGAAAGACATTTTGTCTGATGACTTAAATAACTTCAAAATGTGATCAATTGTTTAAAGCAAATATAGCAAACATATATCATCACACAAAACCACTGCTGATGCATTCATCTTACATGCAAATATATTTTGAATGATACATCAGATTTACAACTATACCAAAAGATGATGTATTTAATATTGTAAATAACTATATTTAAATGACAAACTTTTCCTTTGTTCCGGGAATCAGTACACTCTTTCATTTTGTTGGGCTAATACTCATCGTGTGATGACACACTGTAATTACTGAGGATTTGATAGAAAGTAACATTTCCTTTGTTACCTGTAGCTCTAGCACGTAGAATGTCTTAGACCAGCTCAGAAGCCTTCCAGCTCTGTCAGCTTTCTTGATACAGCCAGGTAGAATGTCAGAGTGACACAGACCAGGGCTCTTGGCCTCCCCCCAATCAATGGAAACTGATTAGCGTCCAGACAAGAAGCTCAGCAAGGCTTTATTGGGACCCCTGCTGCAGCGGGCGGGGAGCGAAAACAAGTGACAGTTTCCCTTGCTCACTGGCTTGGGGTGGGGCAGGGGCGTGGCGAGCTGTTTCCTTATATCAGATGAGGGTAGGGGTGGGTTCAGGGGTCAGGCCAGAGAGATGGCTTAGGTGTTTTGCCCACCGCTTTGGTGGCGTGGTATGCAGGGGGCATGCACAGTACCCTGCTTTTCTCCTGACGCCCTGTATTTGCTCGTGGTTCTTCAGAAGTGGCAGCTGGGTTTTTTTTGTTTGTTGATTTGGTTGGTTTGGTTTGGTCTTTTTGTATCTTGTCCATAATTTGCCCCAACTGCGCATGCATGCAGTTATTTTTAGTCCCTTATAATTTCTTTGTATTTTGTTGCTGGAGGAGACATTCATCCAGGTGCAAGCCCTGCAGCAGAGGGTCCCAGGTCCCAGGTCCCAGCCCGTCTCAAAAGCACGTTGAGAATGGCTTTCCATAGCTCCCTGTGACATTCTAGACCTGGGTCATGGGATCAACAGCCAGGTATAATTATGAACTGATAATAGGATAATATTCAGGTTGATTAGCTGTGAAAACCATTATTTGCTCTACTGGAAAGTTTACATTTCTCTTCTTGAGCACAATTTGAGTCGTGGAGAGGTCTATGGATGTGCGTGTGTGTGTGTGTGTGTGTGTGTGTGTGTGTGTGCGTTTATCCTACAAACTTCAGCTCAGCCAGAGCACTGTGTGTTAGGGGGTGTGTGGGGGCAAACACAGCCTGAATCAGCGTGAGGTGAGTGGCGCAGAATGGTGCAAGTGCGGGTTCAGAGTCTGCTCTTGTTTAACATGTTGACACTTTGTCCATCGTAGATATTTTAGATGAATTTTGACTTAAAAAATATTTCATTAAAATGCTCTTTATCTAGATGACTGAGTTCTTTGGTGCCCCCTTAAAATTTGCACCTGAGACTAGCCTCACTCTCGTCACCCTGGTCCTGGCCTGAGCACCAGGGACTGTGTGTGTGAGCGACATGCCCAATCCGATTTCCTTTTTTTTTGGCCGTGCCTCACAGCACGTGGGATCTTAGTTCCCCGACCAGGGATTGAACCCACGCCTCCTGCAGTGGAAGCGCAGAGTCCCAACCACTGGACTGCCGGGGAAGTCCCTAATCCTATATCATAATAACCACAACAGCAGTGAGAGGCACACGGGCTGCTTGGCTGTGCTCCATTCAATGCACAGGACTCCCTGGAGGGGCTGCCAGGAGAAAACAAGCCACGAGTGTTTTCCTCCGGACAAGTTCTGCTCCATCAGGACTGAACTGCCTTGTACCTCTGGTTTCACCACCTACCCCTAGCAGCCCCATCTCACTGCAGGGAGGTGCTCCGGGGAGGAGACAGGAGAGCCTAGGAACTACAGGTGTTCCTCAGATGTCCAGGAGAAGGCTCAGGACGCCCAGGACAAATGGCTGGTGGAGCTCTGGCAGTGACAGAATAAACTGGGAGGATATTAGTCACCCTCCAGAGTTCTCTGGTTATTTTTTTGAGGTTGTTTTGCTTTTGTTTTTGTTTTGTGTGTGTATTTTGTCCAGGTTTTCCTTGTAATCTATGGGGACAATAAGCTGTGAGGGACTTACTCCATCTTCCCCTGAAGTGTTAATTATGAATGGAAACAATGGTCAGGACCCCAATTAAGCAAAGTTTGGTCTATTACCTAACAGTAAGCATAGACGTCATGAGGTCTGCTGGACTTTTCATGCAGGGACAGGGGAAAATGATCCCTTAATACATTGGAAAGGTCCAGGGGAGGAAACGTTGTGTTTTGTCACATGATATCTATTTATGTTCAGTGTGTCATATACTCATGGAATTGGGAGGAAATATGAAGAGATATGGTGTTACAAATAGCATCGTGATGTCAAAATCGTGATCAGCGTCCCCTTCTCTGGTCCATCCTGTCCTTGGGAGTCCCCATCCCGACGAGGGTACGGCATGGCTGAGACTGGCTGCGGCTTTGGGGCCACAAGAGTAGGACCTGATGGAGGCCAAATCTTAGAGCTACTTAGCACTTTGAAAAGCGCTTCGCGCACTCATCTCATGCGACTTTTGCAAGGCCCTTGGGAAGGTCAGATTGGAGTTAACATTTACTTTATGAGTGGAGAGACCAAGCAGGTGTAGCTTGCCTAAATTTCCCATGAGTTGATGCAAGATCCCTGGTCAGAACTCAAGTCCTCAGACTCTCGGGTTGTTGATCGTTCCGCTAATCCCCGAGTGGTACTCAATAGAGAATGAGGCTCTCAAGCTGTGGAGATAAGGACAGGGGGGATTCATCATCACTCTTGTGCCATGCATGAAATGCTTTGGTTGGGGGAAGGACTGGGGTTGTCTTCAAGGATGCAAATGAAAGAAAACCTCAAGCTCCCTTGAGTTGAGACACTTCCCATGCAGCTCAGAAAGTGTAGGCAAACCCATCCATGTCACCCCTCCCGACAAAGAGGCAGGGAGAGACTGAAGTTGGAAGAGGGGAATTAAGATATTTCAACAGATCCCCTAAACCACAGTCCAGCAGTAAGACATTTTCCTCCCGTCAGTATTGTCAGATGCAGTCTATTTAGCATGACAGGACAAGCTGGAAGAAGAGCTCAGAGAATCCATGATCACGAGTGGTCTCAGGAAGTTTGGGAACTCGTTCTGAATCGATTAAAATTTTATTGGAATAACATGCACATGATATATATTTTATTCCCAAGCCTTTCTATAATATCCGACGAGGTTTTCTCCTGTGGATTGCCTGGTGGCAGTTGGCTGGCTGATCATACCCAGAGGAAGAAGTGAGAGTGTTATTTTTAATTCCTCATTATGGGAGGAAACACACACATATGGAACATCGTGTGGGTGACTGTCAGCTGTTCAGCTGAGAAATGGCCTGGGGTCGGCCATGCATCACTCCCCAGCTATTCTGATACCGCTCACTGACGTAGACACTTACAGGCATCTAAAACCCAGACTATTTAATCTCCCTAAATTATATCCTCTCAATCTGTCATGCAGCAATTTTTAAATGAAATCTCTACTTTCATCAGGAGGTGAAACTAAGACGGATGACATTCTGACAGGTGTATAAGCCCACGGTGGATGCAGTAGGAGACTCAGCTGGAGGGGAGGGCATCCAATCACACGAAATGTCTAGACAGGATTGATGTCAGCCCGGGATCTGAGAAAGGATGGATATTTCTGAACTGTAAGAAAAAAATATTTTTTGTATTTATAGTTAAGGGGGATTGGATTTTTTACAAGTCTATTTACCAGGCAGACGAAAGGAAGCTTCATGTGTATATTTTCTTCCCCCTCCACCCGCCCGCTCCCCCGTCCAGCTTTATTGAGATACAATTCTCAGATAACATTGTGTAAGTTTAAGGTGTACAACGTGATGATTTGATACACGTGTATATTGTGAAATGATCGCCACAATCAAGGTAACACATCTTCTATGTCACCTAATTACCATTTTGTTACTGTTGTTACTGTGATAACATTTAAAAGTTACTCTCGCAGCAACTTGCAAGTATACAATACAGTATTGTTAATTATAATCACCTTGCTGTATATTTGATTCCCATCACTTTAACTAGAAGTTTGTGATTAACGTCACCTCATCCCTCCCCACCCACCGGACCTCAGCTCCTGGCAACAACCAGTCTACTCTGTTTCTATGAGTTCAACATTTTTAGATTCCACCTATAAGTCAGATCACGCAGCATTGGGTTTTCTCTATCTCTCTTATTTCACTTAGCATAATACCCTCTAGGTCCATCCGTGTTGTCCCATTCCATGTACATACCACATCTTCTTTATCCATTCAGCTACTGATGGACACTCAGGCTGTTTCCATACCTTGGCTGTTATGATTAATGCTGTAATGAATATGGAGGTGCAAATATCTCTACAAGATAGTGATTTTATTTCCTCTGGGTGAATACCCGGAAGTGGGATCACTGGATCCTCTGGTAGCTCTATTTTTGGTTTCTGAAGAAACTCCATACTGTTTTCCATGGTGGCTGCATCAGTTTACATTCCCAGCAGCAGCGCACGAGGGTTCCCTTTTCTCCGCACCCTCGCCAGCATTTATCTCTTGTCTTTTTGATGATAACCGTTTTAACAGATATGAGGTGATAGGTCATTGTGGTTTTGACTTGTATTTCCCTGATGATTAGTGATTTTGAGCTCCTTTTCTTGTAATTTTTGGCCATTTGCATGTCATCTTTGGAAAAATGTCTGTTCGGGTCCTTAACCCGTTTTTCAATCAGATTTTTTGGCTATATTGAGTTCCTTATATATTTTGGATATTTCCTTATATATTTTGAATATTAACCTCTTATCAGATATATGATTTGCGAATATTTTCTCCCATTCCTTACATTGTCATTTCGTTGATTCTCTTCCGTGCAGAATCTTTTTAGTTTGATGTAGTCCCACTATTTATTTTTGCCTTTGTTTCTTTTAGTGTCAGACTCAAAAAAATCCTTCCCAAGACTATTGCCAAGGAGGTTTTTCCATATGTTATCTTTTAGGAGTTTTACACTTTCAGATCTTATAGTTAAGTCCTTAATCTATTTTGAGTTAATTTTTGTGAGTGGTGTAAGAGAGGGGTCTAATTTCATCCTTTTGCATGTGAATGTCTAGTTTTCCCAATACCATTTATTGAAGAGACTATCCTTTCCCCATTGAGTATTCTTGGCTCCCCTGTCAAATATTAGTTGACCTTATATGTATGGATTTCTTTCTGGGCTCTCAGTTCTGTTCCATTGATCTATACGTCTGCTTTTATGCCAGTACCATACTGTTTTGAGTATTGTAGCTTGGTGATAGAGCTTGAAGAAAGGAAGTGCGGTGCCTCTGGCTATATTTTTTTCTCAATATTGATTTGGCTATTTGGGGTCTTTTGTGGTTCCATACAAATTGTAGGAATGTTTTTTTACAATTTTGTGAAAAATGCCCTTGGAATTTGGGTAGGGATTGCATGGAATCTATAAATGATTTTGGGTAGTAGGGACATTTTAACAATGTTAACACATAAAACTTGAACATGGATATCTTCCTATTTATTTGTGTTCATGTGTATATTTTCTATGTGAACTTCTGACAGTTGATGGTATAGCATGATTACACCTAACACATGGGATCGAAAGAAGTCAGGCAGATTCCTTTACCCATTCAGCTCCACACACCCATGGTTTTGTTTGCGTCTGGCAGTCTTCATTGAGACTCTCCACCCTGTGCATCCACGTCAGAATAAGAGCATCTGAGGTATCTGTCCACGGTCAAGTGTTTCATGAGGACACACAGCAGCGTTCACGCTCACACAGGCAGGGGATAGCATTTTGAAATTGCTCTGAGAGAGACAAGACTATTGTGTCAGGGTCAATTTCATGCTTAACACGCATAGGCAGTGTTTTACCTTTTGCATTTTTAGGGTCTCAGGAAAGGTCACATCCAACCCTTGACTATCTTCTTCATTCACCTCAAAGATTTTGGAATTTCACACTGGGAGCTCAGCTCCTTTGTGTATCCTCTGATGCTACCCTGTGACAATAACAGAATATTCAACCAGAATGTTTCAAACAAAAAGTTATTATTAACACACCAAAAAGCCTGGAAGTTTCAGATCAGGTCCAGCAGTTCTCCCAGGTCTCCAAGAACTCAGGTTCCCTCTGTCTTTCTACTGAACCCACTGCATATTGGTTGATCCTTAGGCTTGTCTCCTTGTGGTCACAACATGGCTGCCAGAGATCCTCACATCAATCACATCCTCACTTGTTTGCATTCAAAGACAGGAAGATGGCAAACTTTTGTCTCCTTTTTTTTTTTTTTTCTTTAAGTAAGGAAAAGCTTTACTGAAGCCCCCATGGATGCCCTCTAGTATTTCCGGCCACATTATTGATGTGATGACCAAAGGTCTTGGCATAACGCTTGGGGCATTGTTGGAGCTTAGTAATGGCAGCCTGCAAGCTGGCTACATTTTTCTTAAAATACAGTCACCTATTTGTTGCTCAGGATGCCATCAGCCTATCCATTAAGGTATCTCTGATATAAAACTCATGGTAATGAACAGGGTCATGTTATAAGTTTATTAACAAAACATTTGGTGAGCAAATCCAAATTAGTTGTACAAACAAGGGTAAAGAGTGGGAATATTACAACATCCAAGGGAAAATAATCATGGAAAGAAAGATGAAAACAGGCTATTGACCCAAAAGGATAATGAGAATTCATTATCATTATCCATTATCATCATTCATTATTCATTGTTTCCTAATGTTGAACAGTCTTATTTGAATTATCTTAGCTACTGTATTTGACAGCAAAGCCATATCTCTTTTCTAAATTTCATAATTCAAACTTTAACACGATCTTAAATTCCCCTTAATTAACACTGAAGAGGTTTAGCTGAACTTCTGAATCCGTAATGGAGTTTTCTTTGAAAAAGAGACACGAGACTCCAGAAAGAGAGAACCCTGCATTCAGTCACACTCAAACCTGCCTGGCCCCGTCAGTTCTTCCAGAAAAATGTCTTCTCCTCTTTCATCTTAGGCTCAAGATCAGTAAAGGGGTAACAGGAAGTTGTCCATCCTAGAGTCGTAACCTGTGCTCCAGCCTGTCTTGATACAGGGAATGAGCCCGTGTTTTGTCTTGGGGAAGTTGGCTGCGAGTTTCATACTAAAGACACAGCCTCAGATCCAGTGTGGCGCCCAGGAGGCCTCTGAGGACAGAAGAGGTGCTCTGCTCTCGGAGGGATGGATTCAGAGCATTCCTGCCTGAGACAGGACAGTGGGCAGTGAGATAAACACCGAGCAAACTTCATACGGGCCTGGGTCCTGCTGGAACGGGGTCTTGCCCCTCCCCTGATCCGCGGGGTGGATCGTGGTCGCCCTAAGCCGCGGTGACCCCACCCGCTTTGTTCCGTGCCTGGACCATGGTTGGGCATGTGATGCAGTCCTAGCCCAAGACAGACAGGGGCTCAGAGGTGGGAGGAAAGCTCCTAGATAAACCAGTCTTTTCAGGAGAAAGCCTTTCCGGGCGTGAGGGAAGGGGTGACCTTACCCATCACATTTCATGTTTGGGAGGCTAATGCCTGCGGGTTTGATGTTTGAAGTCACCCATTTCCAGGCCTTCTGGACAGACTAACAGAAATGCAGAGACAGGGCCCGAGATCTCTGATACCTTCCAGGAGCTGAAAAACCTTGGAGACCCCCTCTCCCCCGCCTCCCCCCACAGGCTGCTGCTCATGGGAAGAATTTTTTAAAATCTCTGTTATTACGGCACTGTCCCTTGGGACTCTGATCACCTCAGTGACACAAAATGTAATTGCTACTAACAGACTTTTCTAGTTAGATTCTTCTGCTTCTTGCAAAGGCTCTGGGCTTAAGGCCAGGTCTCTCTAGGTTAAAAACAGTATTAGCAAATGTTAGAGCTGTTCAGGATTTCTGCCTTCAAAATGATTTTTTCCCCTTGTTATAATGGAAAGGATTGAAAGAGAATTGAAGAGGGAATACAATTTCTCACTATGTGGTTCTCAGTTCTAATGTTCTGTCTGGGGCCGGGGAGGGAGGGCCCCTAAAATCACACTGGGCACCACCCAGGGGAGTCCCAACACTTTAGGAAATGCTGTTTAATATATAGTGAGTAGAATCAACATTCTTTTTTTCTACAATACCAAGGAAAACGAAATATTTAGGTTAAAACAGAAGGTTTCAGAGGGTATGAGCTCTTGCATTACTCATCACGATTTTTGTAAATGGTGGTTTTAGTAATTACGGAATGCACACAGGCACACAAGACTGTGGATTATTTTATTTATTTTAATTTTTTTGATTCAATAGTTGTATAGATTATACTCCATTTAAAGTTATTACAAAATACTGGCTATATCTCCCTATGCTGTGTACAATATATCTTTGTTGCTTACCAGTTTTATACATAATAGTTTGTACCTCTTCATCCCATACTCCGTCTTGCCCCTCCCCGCTTCCCTCTCCCCACTGGTTTCTTCTCTATATCTGTGAGTTTGTTTCTCTTTTGTTAGATACATCTTTTTGTCTTCTTCTTACAGCTTTTCCTCACTTTCAGCATTTTAGATCACATTGTTGACTTTTGCCTTATTTACCACAATATAACAAATACTAGTATTAATGTTACTTAAAATTATCTTGAAACAGGCTTATTTAACTTAAATACAGAGAATTAGGAAATGGCATCTACCCTACAGTTGGAAAACCACTGTCACTCACTGTAAGAAGAAGACAATTATAAATTAAATACAACTTGGGCAGTCTACAAATAATAAATGCTGGAGAGGGTGTGGAGAAAAGGGAACCCTCCTGCACTGTTGATGGGAATGTAAATTGGTGCAGACCCTATGGAAAGCAGTATGGAAGTTCCTAAAAAAAATAAAAATAGAGCTACCATGTAATCGAGCAATCCCACTCCTGGGCATATATCTGGAGAAGACTCTAGTTAGAAAAGATACATGTACCCCAATGTTAATAGTAGCACTATTTACAATAGCCAAGACATGGAAACAACCTAAATGTCCATCAACAGTTGAATAGATAAAGAAGATGCAAGATATATATATGTGTGTGTGTGTGTGTGTGTGTGTGTGTGTGTGTGTGTGTGCGTAATGGAATATAAATATAATGGAATATTACTCAGCCATAAAAGAGAATGAAATAATGCCACTTTCAGCAACATGGATGGATCTAGAGATTATCATGCTAAGTGAAGTAAATCAGATAAAGACAAATATCATATGATATTTGATCACTTATATGTGGAATCTCAAAAAGTGATACAAATGAACTTACTTACAAAACAGAAATAGACTCACAGACTTACAGAACGGACTTGTGGTTACCAAAGGGGGAGAGGGGGTGGGGAAGGGATAAATTAGGAGTTTGGGATTAGCAGATACAAACTACTATATATGAAATAGATAAACAACAAGATCCTATTGTATAGCACGGGGACCTAGATTCAGTATCCTGTAATAAACTACAATGGAGAATAAGTGACCGCTGCTGCTGCTGCAAGTACCTGCATTTATGTTCCGATCACACTGACAGAGCGGAGAGCGCCAGAGCCAGCAATTTCTGTGCCGTAGGCGGAGGATGGCTCCCGGTGAATTTCAGATCCTTAAAGCGTTTTGCTTTAGTGGATCCACGGCACAAAGAATTGGGGGAGAAACATATTAGAGGAAAAGCACATCCCAAATGAGAACAGTTGAGGATAGGAGGCTCCCGCCATTTATTGGATTCATTACAGAACATTACAGCAGGCTGTAATATTTGTTCTGCTGCTGTGGTGTAACTGGTGAAATGAAAAGGTGCGTCAGGGGAGTGCGCAGAGGACGTTGTTCTTATTTCTTTCATCTTCTTAAAGGGCTGGGCGGATTCTACCAAGGCAGGGCTAGAAAGTCATATCACATTCATTTAATATGGGAAACAACAGTCAGGTTATGAGCCAGAGATATTTTGGCCTCGGAACAATAACTCCATTGTTTGGGTCAAATGTGTTTAACTCCGACAGCAAAGACATCCCGTCTACGTGAAATTATTGTGACAGCAAACAGCCAACAGAGGCAGGTGCAACCTCTGAGCTAGAGGGAGTGTGGCGGGTAGACCAGATGTCCCAAATGCCTGGATTTCTGTTTTGACTTGTGTGTGGGTACTGATGGATTGGCATAGATAGAGATCCCACAGATACTGGAGGATAGTCCCAAAGTCCCCCAGTTAGAATTTCTCGAGGGCTTTAAGGTCGGAACCCCAGCTACCAAATCCATATGGGTGCCTGGGGGCCATTTTGAGACCACGTGTGGAACATTAAAAGTACAACACGTAACGTTTCTCTCCACATCCACAATAGCACATACAGGGGGCATCTGGGTTGGAGCCATCTCGCGTCTGTATAATCACATTCAGAGGTGATGGGCCCAACTGGCCTGTGGGTTGAAGTTAAATCAGAATTTTGCCCAAGAGGGAGAGGAAGAGCAAAAGGCACATAGGTAATTGGCTCAAGTAACATGTTACACTTCTTGAGAGTCACAAGGAGTGGAAATTGGAATGTGTAAATGAGAGAACAGTGGTTAGAGTTCGCAGGAGCCCCGCTCACACACCTGAGAGATCCTGCTTCTTCCCCGTCCGTCAGTGCAGCCTCACTCGCTCCCTGCCATGCATCAGACACTTTTCCTTCCCTCTCATGTGCCCGTCAGTGGTTGGAGTCTGAGTTTCTCAGTCAATAAAGTTTGTTGAATTTTGTCAGAGGCTGCTGCCGAGAAAAGCAGGAACTATTCCAGAGTGTAGCTAGAGAGGTGAAATAAAATATGTTTCCCTGGGGGAAATAAAAGATGCTCTCGTGATCCTAGAATGTCCAAAGTCAAGGTAAGACTCTCTAGGTTTTCCTCTTGGGGCTCCTGGCGCCATCTTAGGCTAGCATTTTCTTTCCGTGGGCATTTAACAAGTTATTGCCCACAGAGGCTGCAGGATAGATGGTCCTGCTAATCTTTAAAACCAGAGAAGTCATGACACCTCCCTAAACAGAGAGAATCATGGAATATTAATGCTGTTGTTAATATCAAGCATCCAAACCCATGGGATGGTTTTACAAGGACACACGCCTCTCCTTGTGGGACCCAATGTGGCAATCACAGGATTTCCTTCTCCTCCACTTTCCTCCTGTTTGCACATCCCATCTATCTCTGTCAATGGTCAGGACCAGAAGGTCCAATCTCTTTGGACACATTGTTTATCGGCTGAAAAAGTAAGAAATGTGGAAAGGTGGGTCCTTGTGAAAGGCTCCCAGAGATGACAGATCAGTGTTTCCTGAACTTCTCTCCACCAAGGATGACTTTATTTTCCCCTACACTGTACCCATGATTTAAAAGGGAACAATCATCATGATGATACTAACCTCCTTTGCGAAGCACTTGCCATGGGCCAGGAACTGTTTTAAGAGCTGGATATCTCTAGCTCATTTTAACTTCACGGCAACCCTGGGAAGCCGGTCCTGTTATTGTCACAGATGTTCTGAAAAGAAGCAGGAGGAAGTAAATGACTTCCCATGTCACGGGGACAGTGGGAAGCCAAGGCAGGACTCTTGAGTTCCGTCTGTTTTTGGACACACAAACGTATCCATTCTCTACTGTATTATAAGGAAGACAGAGGGTGCTTCAGGGCATGGACGCTAGAGCCAGATTGGCTGGGTCAATGCCTGTCTTTGCAGCTTATCACCTGTGTGACCTTGGGCAAAAGCTTCTTAATTCTCTGCTCCCTAGTTTCTGTATCTGTAAATGAAGACTCAATGAGGTAAAGTGTTAGGACAGTACTGGTACCCACTAAGTACTATATAGGTGTTTATTATTATTGTAACTATTGTTATCATCATCATCATCAATTTATTTGGGTTTTTCTGTGTTTCTACTCCCAAGCTGTTCAAATGTCACCTTCTCAGGGAAGCATTTCCAAGCTACCTGATTTAAAATAACAATCTCCACCGACAAAAATCCCAATCCCCCTTATGGCTTTATTCATCTGTATTTGTGTTCCTGTGACGTACAATATACTTTATCTCATTGGCTTTTCTACCTTCCTCTTCTCAAACGGAAGCTCCGTGAAGGCAGAATCCTCTGTCTGCTTTTCTCCCTGCCACCTCTGCCTGCCTAGAACAGTGCCCCATGAAGGGGTTCAATCGACATTTGGTGGATAGATTTAACGCGACACTGGGAGCCCAATCAGGGTTGCTCACTGCCAACCTCAGAAGCCCTCGCTGGGCTTTTCCCAGAAGGCACTGCTCGGTTCGGCAAGGTGGGCTTTGGGGGAGCCACTTGGCCCTCAAGAAACCCCTCCTCCCTCTTGGCCAAAGATCCTGCACAACCTCTGGCACCATTTTGCCACATCCCGCAACTTGCAAATCGACTGTTCTACAGACAACTGTAATATTAGTCTCGCTGTCTGCTAGAGGAAACGGCCTTCTACAACAAGGTTTTCCAAACTTTAGAGCTCCAGGATCAGAATTAATTCAGTGACAACGTCATGACATTCTGGCTGCACGATGGTTTCTAGGAAGCAAGGTGGTAATGCTAAGAACCAAACTGAAGAGTGTGTGCATAAAAGGAGACTTCACAGATGCACAGAGGCTTGGCATTCGCGGGTTAGATAGTATAGGAAGGTATGTTGAATATAAACTTTGCCTTATGCCCAGCTGGAGAGTATGAAGGGCATGCCCCTTGGGTGAAGGAGTCAACATGATCTTCTTGAGGACCCTGAGGAGACAGAAGGGCGGGGGCCGCCCTCAGCTGTCATTTCACAGAGCCCCCTGGCCTGTGCGCTTTCAGATGAGGGCTTGGAGCTCCTGAACAAACCTCTTCAAAGGCTGGGGTGGGCTGTGACATGCTGCCTTACGTGGAAAACCAGACAACAGAGCAGCGAGTGCCGTTCACATGCCAAGCCCCAGCTGTGTCAGTTTTATCCCACCGAGATCTTAGATCGTTAGCCGCTAATCATTCGTCCTCCGTCTCTGGGACCAAATGGTATCTTTTTGTCCTCTCTCTGTGTTTTTCATTTCCAAACCGTGCCTCAGTTCTCTAGTTTGCAAAATGGCTATAACACCAACTTCACAGGTGGTTGTGAAG
This sequence comes from Tursiops truncatus, assembly GCF_011762595.2. Classification (NCBI taxonomy): domain Eukaryota; kingdom Metazoa; phylum Chordata; class Mammalia; order Artiodactyla; family Delphinidae; genus Tursiops; species Tursiops truncatus. Next base: position 4,416,904 of record NC_047046.1, on the reverse strand, counting down.
ATTAAATATATTAATATTTAAAGTACTTAGAATAAAGTCTGGGACCTAGTTCTATGCTATTACTGTTATTATTATCCTTTTTTTTCATGCGGTCATCGCGTTTTCTCCGTCTGGTTTCTCAGCTGCCCCTTGGCTTTGAGGTTTCCGGGTACAAATAAGCCCATGTCACTGATGGAGGGACTATCAAGGAGACAGCATCTGATTGGCCTGGCTGAGGTCAGGTGTTCATTTCTGGACCAATCATCTGGGACCGGGAGATGAGGTCAGAATGTAATAAGAGTAGGGAGGCCTCCGTCAGGCCCTGGGTGGGGCTAGCTTTCGAAAATGGAGTAATGGAGGGGACGGATGGTGGGCATTTCTTGTTCAGCAGTTCTTTAATTTCACGTAGTTTTTCCCTATCTGGAGTGCAAGCTCCTTAGAGGTCACAACTATGCACCCGTGTTCTCGAGCACCTGAGCAGCCCAGGGCTTTGCATATATTATGCACTTAGCACTCTAGACCTCATGGACACACGTGTCTCTGCATGACCTGTTCCCCATCCACCTCTCTGCTCCCTGCTCTCAAGCCACCATGGCCCTTCCAGCTCTTTCATCAACAAGCCAAGCTCATTCCTACCTCAGGACCTTAGCACATGCTATTTGCTATTCTCTCCCCCTGAAATACTTGTACTCCTGATTCTTACATTGATGACTTTTTCTGATTTCTTAGGTCTTACCTGGAATGGCAGCTCCTCAGAGAGCCCCTTCCAAAATGGCCTGGAACTCAGTCACTCTCCTATCTCATGCATCTCAAAATAATCACCATGCTCTGTAATTATCCCACCCCTTTACTTTTTACTTGTTCTCTTTCTCCCCTACCTTGACTGTAAACCCCATAAAGAGATGGACCCTGTTTCTATTGTTTGTCATCATTTAACCCAGAGCAATGCCAGACATATAACAGATGCCCTAAACATAATCCTTAAATAAATGAATAGACAATTATAGATTCTCTCTTATCAGTGGAAAATTCTTTACACCGTCTCCCCCTTCTTTTCCTAAAAATATCATATATGACTTATACTGCAGATTCTCATGAGCTTAGGGGTGGCAACAGCCAATAATTTTTCATGTTTTCACTCAGATTCTCATGTACCACCTTAACCTGAAACTGAACTAAAACCACACCTTTTGGTCAGTCTATCTTTACTAAGTAATTGGAGTCAGGATTAATAACCCCAATTCCCATGTATCCAGAATCACCAGGAAGTTCTGTTGAACAGAGAGGTACTGACATCCCTGAGAAGCCCACCTGGGCTTGCAGGACTGAGGACCAGCCCCTCTGCATCCTGAGTGTGCTGTTCTTGGACTTAGCAGCCCCTGCCCCACGTGATGTGGTGACCCCTGTGCTTGGCTGACTTTTTAATTATGGGGGACTCAGGAAGTGGTGGGTCTGGCTGACATGTTCTCTCTGGCTCAGGGCCCAGTGCAGAGCTGGTGCCCAGTAAATATCTGCTGAATAAATGAATGTGAGAATATATGTGAATAAAGTCTGTACTTGTATTTCTTTTGCAAGAAACTCAGTAAGTGTATTAGTTATCCATTATTGTATAAAACTCACCTCCAGAAATGAGAGGTTTCATGTAATGATCTTTCATAATCACTTATGGTGTCTGTGGGTGAGGGATTCAGGAATGGCTTGATCAGGCTGTTCTGCTTCTCCATCTCTCATGATGTTGGTATCAGGTTTGGGCTGGGGCTTCAGTTATCTGAAGGTCTGACTGGGGTTAGTTACTAGGTAGGAAAATCCACTCCCAAAGTGACACTCACCTGACTGGGAAGTTAGTGCTGACACGATAATCAGAAGCTGTCTGTGAACAGCATTAAAGGTGGATTAAATACAGCCTTTTAACTAAATATGGCCATGGATCTGACAGTTTCCCAAAGCCAACGCAACCATGTTTGGTGTTTCTCTTTTTACTTTTATCTGTAATTTTTTTTAAAAAACTTGCCTGTTGAGGAAATGAACATTGACAAATAACAGAATAAACAGACAATCCTCACAAGCACCAGATAGATTTCATCTTTCGTACAACTCTAATTATATCTTCCTCTTTAATGCCTATCAACAAATACTATAAAACACAGACATCAGCCTCCGATAATACATTTTCCTACCTTCCAGGCACTGGTAATTCCACAGAGTTGAGAGGGAGTAAACACCAGTTTGGCCAGACCCTCTGGAAAGCTAACAGCAGACATTTTTTTTTTTTTTTTTTTTTTTTGCGGTACGCGGGCCTTTCACTGTTGTGGCCTCTCCCGTTGCAGAGCACAGGCTCCGGACGCGCAGGCTCAGCGGCCATGGCTCACGGGCCCAGCCCCTCCGCGGCATGTGGGATCTTCCCGGACCGGGGCACGAACCCGTGTCCCCTGTATCGGCAGGCGGACTCTCAACCACTGCGCCACCAGGGAAGCCCACGGCAGCCATTTTTAATTTGTCCTGGGGCCAAATGATATTTCAACAATTTATTCAAATATAGTTATCCCCAAATAACACTTGATTTGGTTCATCTGAGGTTAGAAGAATGGAAAGAGCGGGGAACTTCTAACACTGACCTCATCCTCAACGTGTGCCCACCACGATATCTGTGCCCTGAACCTTATGTTCCAGCAAAACTGGAAAGACCTTGTATCTCACTGGACTGGAGTCTGTGTTGGGTTCCTTGTCTGAAGACACTGAAATGTGGGCCAGGAGCGTCCATCTCAAGTACTTACAAGGGCTTGGTCGTATCTCTCTATAAAATGTTCTGATATTTCTAAAAGGGGCACATTTTGGGGGCATACAAGACACTCAGGGTAATAATTCTATACTTTCACAGAAACATATGAGCTCTACCCCTTTTCTGTAAAAAATCGACCCTATTGGTCTAGATTTTGTTTATCCACTTTGGAAAGTAAACATAGGAGAAAAAAAACCTCACTTTCCCCTTAACTCGATTTCAAGTAAGAGCAAAAGTAGAGCCTAAGGATGAATTGGAACTCACCTCCCCCCTCAGATGAAGGCACATGGTGGGGCAGGGGAGGGGCCTGGTAACTGGAGAGCAGGTGCCTCTTCTCCCCCCGACCCCCTGCTGTTGTCCTGGTGTCTATATGCGGATTGTTGTACATATATAAGGACTTACCAGAAATAGAATCACTATGTTTGCCTTTCTGCCTTGTTTCCACGTTAGACACAGATTGCATCCGTTTGCGCTGTGCTCCATCTGGCCAAGTCCCAGGAGTGTCAGCGATGTGCCTGACGTCAATGGCTGATCACTCCTATCATTTCGGATCTCTCCCAGCTCTGCCCTGTATCTGAGAGACTCATGTCATAGGTTGTGTCTCCTAATCTTGCTTCTCTTCCATATCCCAGGGTCTGGACCAGGATGGTTGGGGGCTGTCAGAGGAGGAAGGTGGAATCAGGGGGCTTGAAGTTGGAGAGAGGAAAAGCGTGGAGCCACCCCTCTCCATGTAAAGCCCCCTCCCTGGATCCTAAAAATGGGAAAAGGCAGAAAAACAGATTTCCCCTCGAGCGTCCAGAAGGATCCAGCCTTAGCTGTATTTTGGTTGTACCTACTGAGACCCAGGTCAGACTTCTTGCCTCCAGAACTGTAAGAGGATGATTTTGTGTTGTTTTAGGGAGGATGGAGTTTCAAGAGGATAGATTTATTTGGGGTCCGTAGACTACTGTTGCCATCTTGAGGGCAATTGGGGGAGAGTGTGTGAGCCACGGGAAGAAAAAGGGACAGAGAACAGCTCCCCCAGACTCCTGCAAAGTGCTTGCTCAGACCAGGGCAATAGTTTTGGTATCTTTATTTTGCGCCCAATCTTTGGCGCATTGTGGATCTCAAGTCAAAGGGAAGAATGAATGAAACTTCCCTTAAAGTGAAGTTGAGGTCTTTTCTCTAGAGACTGAGACAAACGGACCTACCTGTTGCTAATGCAGCTCTGGGATTGAAACACTCATGGATATTGAAAAATATTTCCATGTCCAAATAAAATAAGAACCGAGATGTACCAAACATGAATTGTGTGTTCCAGAGAGGAAATGCAGGTGGTCAATAGGCACAAGAAAAGACGCTCAACATCCCGTCATCGGGGAAAATGCAAATCAAAACCACAATGAGATATCACCTCACACTTGTCAGAATGGCTGTCATCACAAAGACGATAAATAATAAATTTTGGCAAAAGGATATGGAGACAAGGAAAGCCTCACACACTGTTGGTGGGAATGTAAATTGGTGCAGCCACTATGGAAAACAATATGGAGGTTTCTCCAAAAACTAAAATCAGGACACCCATATGATCCAGCAATTCCACTTCTGGGCGTATATCCATAAAACACCAAAACCACTAAATTAAAAAGATATCTGGGGCTTCCCTGGTGGCGCAGTGGCTGGGAGTCCACCTGCCAATGCAGGGGACACGGGTTCGTGCCCCGGTCCGGGAGGATCCCACATGCCGCGGAGCGGCTGGGCCCGTGAGCCATGGCCGCTGAGCCTGCGCATCCAGAGCCTGTGCTCTGCAATGGGAGAGGCCACAACAGTGAGGCCCGCGTACCGAAAAAAAAAAAAAAAGATATCTGCACCCCAACGTTCATAGCAGCACTATTTACAATAGGCAAGATATGGAAGCAACCTGAGTGACCATCAACAGATGAATGGATAAAAAAGATATGGCACACACACACACACACACACACACACACAGACACACACACACACTGGAATACTACTCGGCCATAAAAAAGAATGAAGTTTTGCCATTTGCAGCAACATAGATGGACTTTGAAGGCATTATGAGGTAGGGGAGGGGAGGGTACAAGCTATTGGGTGTCAGGTAGGCTGAAGGCTGTATGTACAACAGGAGGAATATAGCCAATGTTTTGTAATAACTGTAATGGAAAGTAACCTTTAAAAATTGTGTATTGAGATTCTGCCTGCCGATGCAGGGGTCACGGGTGCGTGCCCCGGTCCGGGAAGATCCCACATGTCGTGGAGCGGCTGGGCCCGTGAGCCATGGCCGCTGAGCCTGTGCGTCCGGAGCCTGTGCTCCACAACGGGAGAGGCCACAACAGTGAGAGGCCCGCGTACTGCAAAAAAAAAAAAAAAAAAAAAAAAAATTGTATAAAAAATTTTTTAAATAAAAAAAAGTAAAACAAATAACATTACCTCATTGAAACAACCTTAACTGTGTGATGGGCACTGCCCTGTGCATCCTGTGTATTTTATCTCATTAACCACCCGCACACACCAGTGAGAGTTTGCCGTTTTCTCATTTTATAGATGAGGACTGAGGCTTAAAGGGGAAGCGAAAGCTCCCTGGGGTCACAGGGCAAGTTAGTGGTGAAGTCAGGATTGAGACCCAGGCTTCTCAAATCCAGAATCCAAGATTTTAACCACAAGGTTTAATCTCAAGGGCGACATCACACAGAATAAGGTCATAATGCCACCGCTTCCCTTTCCAGGCCAAATACAAAGAATCAGAGAGTAGAAGATGAACGATAGTCAGTCAGTGGTTTTCTGGATCGTAAAGGATCCCAGTCCTAAAAATGTCAGTAACAATTACACGTGTGACTTTTTCACATTTTTTCAACTTTTTAAGATATTCCCTTTGGTTCCTAAAATGTGGTGAAAGATTAGTACTTAGATAACCTGGAAGATAATAATTGAACTAGAAATTTCACGCTCAGGGAGCTTTCAGGGTGAACTTCTGGGGAAGGGTCAATTACGGAGACATTACAGCAACCTTTCCTGGGGCCTGAAGGGAACCAACACCCTGGGTTCACACACCCTGCCTCCCCTGGAGGAATGCGTTTGAGACTCATACACATTTATTTTACGTATTAGAGGAAATGGCAGCTTTTTTTTTTCTCTGTTAACTTAACATGCAGGAAAGTAGATGACCCGTAAAGAAGAAGAAATGATTTTCTGCACCATGAAAACCTTTAAATATGCAAACATTTCAGTACCTGATAGAGCAGGTCATAAAGTGAGTTTGGTGCGTTTTCTTGACAGAGGTTTTACAAGGTTTTACAGGGGTTTTGGTTGTGGAGCACAGGCTCCGGACGCGCAGGCTCAGCGGCCATGGCTCACGGGCCCAGCCGCTCCGCGGCATGTGGGATCTTCCCGGACCGGGGCACGAACCCGTGTCCCCTGCATCGGCAGGCGGACTCTCAACCACTGAGCCACCAGGGAAGCCCTATATGACTGCATTTTGAAACCTGTTACTGGGCAGCACGTATGGCAAGGCATTGACAGCTCTATAAATGTTTGGTGTGTGCTGGTATAGAGACTGAATACTGATCGGTTGCTGAACCCATAATAAGTCTAATTGGGGTGATGGGGATTATTCTTTTAAAGATGCCTGGCAATTTTAGGGATTGAAGCTTTAATTTAAAATTGAGGGTGCAAGTGCTTATTCTCTGGGACATTGATCTATTATTCAGGTCTGCCCTGTATTAGTTTAAAATAAGGGTGGCTGTAGACACAGATACACTCTTGCATCTCAGTGGTTTAACCCAGACAGAGTCCAATGAGCTCGGGGGTATGGGGTATTCTGTTCCACACAGTCACTCAGGGACCCAGGCCCCTTTCATGCTCTGGCCCTGTCATCCCTAGGGCTGAGAGTCCTCTGCTGGGGCTGCGCATCTTGCCAGCCGAAGGAGAGAGAGAACAGGAAGAGGACTGTGTGGGAGGAGTCTACGGGCCAAGCCCAAAAGCAGCTCCCGTGACTCCACCACTTCCATTGGACAGAACCTGGTCACGTGACATCTCCTAACTGCAAAGGATGCTGAGACATGCCGCACAGCTAGCTGGGTGCCCAGGAGGAAATGGAATTAGGTTCTTGTAACCATCTATCACTTTACTCCAGTTTAAAACTCTACTTCTGGCTAACATCTGTTGTGAGTTGATATCCCCAACACAGAGTCCGGAAGATGATGTTCTCAGTTTCCTGCGTGCAGCGCTGTGAGCACGTGAACCCAGTTCGTCTTCAGGCACACCCGCGGGAGGCGTTGCTGAGCAACGAGACAGAAGCACAGAGCATCTGTTTGTGGGTATAGATGGTGGAAGCCGCGTATTTCTGGGGTCAAGGATAGCGATGGGGGCTTCCGTGATGGCAGAGTCTTTGGGGTTCCCGTCGCAAGCCAGTCCTATTAAGTGGTTCTGGGGGGTGTTCCTGGAAGCTCTGTCTAGAATCTCTCCCTCCCTCGCCTTCAGTCATTCTGTGAGACTTTATGCCCGTCGGTAAATCTCTGCTGCTTCAATGAGAGTGAATCTACTTTCCTGCACTTACGAATGTTGTTTTTTTACCCATTTGTTTTTGAGGGAAAAAAGCAACAAAACACATATATCTTAGAATTTGAAACATGAAGCCTTTGACCAGCCAAGACATTTTATTTGAATATTTTCATTGATTTACTAATATTTAATGGTTGTGAGATCTCATACAATATTTTGGTGTCTGCCTTTTTTTGAAAACGAAAAGATTTAGTAAATTTAAGGAAAGGCAAAAAGGACTTTATGAGGAACACATACTCAATATGGATTTATTCTCCCAGAAAACATGTATCAGACGCCCTGGGGTTTCCCAGCCCTGGGCTACAGGGGTGAATAAGGCTCAGGGGGCAGATGGAAAGATGCTCCCTTTCCTGGCCTGAAATTGACATCTGTGGGGGATTTCATCTACTCCAGACTTCGACAGATAGTAATAGCTCAGTAGAGGCTGACTCTTAACAGACATTCTTGCAAGCTCTTGATTATCTTGAATCTCTTAAAATCTTTATAAAATAAGTGTTATAACTTCCTTTCAGTCAAGTAATTAAGAGAGGCACAGAGAATTTAGATAACTTCTCTGATCCACACAGCTGGGAAGGGGAAGAATTGGGATTGAAACCTAAACAGTTTCAGTGCCAGACATGGTCCTAAGTGTTGTGGAGACTGTCCCTCTGTCCTAATACCCATGGGTGTTCAAACCTAATTGTCCATTACTATCACCAGTTAAGTGTTTTAAAACATCATGAGTTGTACGGATAAGCCTTGAGAACAGGATGCTAAGTGAAAGACGCCAGACACAGAAGGCCACATGCTGTATGATTCCTTTTATATGAAATGTCCAGAATATGCAACTTATTTTTAAAAATTATTATCTCATAACTATTCCAGAAGGATATTTCCAGGAATGGGTCAGTGGATCAATGACGTCATCAAGACATAAGATTTTTTTCATCTTTTTAGCTCATAAGTCTTATGGTCAGATTGTTTCCTCATGGTCTCAAAGTGGCTACTGCTGCTCTAGGGCAACACTGTCTCCCATGATAATAGCACCAAAAGAGGGAGAAGGAGGAGGGGAGGAGACCTCAGGGTGCGTTTCTGGTTTTTTTTGTTTTTGTTTTTGTTTTTGCGGTACGCAGGCCTCTCACTGCTGTGGCCTCTCCCGTTGCGGAGCACAGGCTCCGGACGCGCAGGCTCAGCGGCCATGGCTCACGGGCCCAGCCGCTCCGCGGCATGTGGGATCTTCCCGGACCGGGGCACGAACCCGTGTCCCCCGCATCGGCAGGCGGACTCTCAACCACTGCGCCACCAGGGAAGCCTGCGTTTCTGTTTTCATTGGACAGAAAAAATTTTCCCAGAAGCACCAAAATGCTCCTTAGCCTCTCACTGGTCAGAATTGAGCCACTTGCTCACCTGTGCCTTCAAAGGAGGTTGCAAATGTGAGTATCTGTGATTTTTAAGCCAAAATTGTAGGAGATGGGCTCAGCCTACAAGGACTAGTGTTGGCCACAGAACCTCAGGTAGAAAAAGTGATGAAAGCCTCCAGATTAGGCTGCCCATCTTATGTTTGTGGCAATTTTCACTTTATGATTTTGTTCTGGATCTTCTCAACATAGTTAGGAAGGCAGAGGAAAACGACAGAAAAAAAAAGTTTCCCTAGTACGGCTCATGTTCAGTGGTGCAGGCCTTGTCAGTGACTTTATGAGAAACATGGCTATTGTAAATAGCCAAGACAAATCCAGTTTAGACGGAGTAGGAGGGAGAACTCAGAGGTGGGGTAGGAAATGCAGGCTGGGGCCATCTTTAAAAAGTCTTGGAAGCCAGTCTCAGAAGTGGGTAGGTATGTAATAGTCTAGGGAATATAGAATATAGAGGTGACAGTAAGGGGCACAGATTTCCACAACGCTGGCTGCTGATCCTTGCTTGTGGACATTGCCAGGGAAACACATCTTTACTCTGTGTCTGTGCATGGGTGTATGTTGTGTCTGTGTGATGTGTGTGCAGGTACATATATGTAGGTGTGTGCAGGTGTGTGCAGGTATAAGTGTGTGTGCATGGGTATAGGTTGTGTCTGTGTGATGTGTGTGCGTGTACATATATGTAGGTTTGTGTGCACATGTGTTTCTGTGTGAGTTTTTACATGCATGTGTGTGTGACTTTGACCTTGACCTTGAGATCACTCACTATCATTTTTTGAAACTTACCTTCTGGCTGAACCAAAGTCCGTGGTCATAGCAGAGGCATAGACCCCCGTGAATCAGCTGAGCTGCCTCACAATTGCTTCTGTGGAATATACAGATTTAGGTCTCAGGATCTTCTGTTCTAAGCCTCATGCTTTGAATATTGGGGGAAATGCACTTTTCAGAACATGAGTTTTTATTCGTGGCTATCTGGACCAACACGTGGTCATTTTAAAGTTCCCCAAACTAATCAAAATTTATCAGTCACCCTTAGACCTCATTTGAAGACCAAGAGGCCTTCTTCTTAGAGGTGAAAGTTACCATGCACGTCAAGTTACATAATACAAGTTTTCTAACACATCACAACCAAATAAATGGCAAACGGAGAAGAAAGTGAATCGACACGGCCTCCCCTTCAACAGACTTCCGTTTTAGGACTACCCTCATTTTGTGGAATGCTATTCTTTTCAATGAAGATGATTAAATAAATACATAATTAAATGTGATTCAGGGCTTCCATCATTGGAAATCTTTTCCTCGTTATCCATTCGCAATGTAGAATACAGACGGCACATGGCCTGTGTTTCGTTTTGGCAAGTAAGATCAACTCCGTTCATCCAGGTTGTCTTTTTTTTTTTTTTTTTGCATCTTTATTGGGGTATAATGGCTTTACAATGGTGTGTTAGGTTTTGCTTTATAACAAAGTGAATCAGTTATACATATACATATGTTCCCATATCTCTTCCCGCTTGCGTCTCCCTCCCTCCCTCCCTCCCTATCTGCCCTGTTTCTTATACAGGTTGCCCGGGGTTTGGCTGGGATCTGCTGGACCTTGGCATTTGCATAAGATGGTTTGAAAGTCCCTTTTTTCTCTGTGGACGTCTAAAGCCTTACCCCAGTGTTATGAGGATTCCTGAGTCACGTCTCCCTTTGGCTTTTATTTCTAAGCTTTTCTCTCATTTGCAAGCTGAAAACCCCAGGTTTAAAACTCAGTGCCTTCCTTCATTTTCACACCATCTTTACTCACACAAAGCATTTATGAGTTGTGTAGAATCTGGTGAAGTGGGGTGGTGGGCAGAGGAGGCAAAGGAAGGGTTTCCGTTACAGAAACATGCAAACTGAATGTACGGCATCTCTGTTCATAAACCTACACTTAAAACATCCTCTGGTTTCTCACCCATAGGGAAATGTCTTCAGAATCCCTTGTTCCAACTATCTATGGGACTCCTCTCTCTTGGCCAAGTCCACTAAACTTGAATATGCAGGGCGTAGTGGCATCAGCAGAAAGGCTAGGCAGGGGCAGAAATTCACCCCATGCTCTGCTTACCAACATCCTGGGGTGGGCTAGCCCGTGCTCGGTGTCTCCCCTGCCCTTCCCTGCCTAACACACTCTATTCCCACCCTAAATCTTAGACGTAGTGCCACAATTCTTATTTTCTCATGAGGAACAGTCAAACAATGCTTTTTGTTTTGCTTTGGTTTGCTTGTTTCCTTTGTGTTAATACCTATAATCCCAAGATATTCAGCCCAAACACCTAGCCATGTGTGTTCTAACGCAAAAGGGATTGAGAATACAGGAGGGACATGATGAGGAACACAGGTTTCCAAGACTGTAAGTAAACTATGGGAAACACCAACAGAAACCCTTTGCCTAGATACTCTTTTTAATGGCGGCCCTACAGCAGACACTAATTCCACCTACTTTGACCATCTTTACATTTCATAATTCCTAGTACTAAGCGATTTTTTTAAAGATTCTTGTGTACTAGAATGAATGTTCTATCAAAAGCAACTTCCTTTCTGCATGAATACTTCTTATCTGCAGGATGTCTTTGAGTTTCAGCAGTAATACTTTAGCCTTGCATCATCAATTCGATATCTCCATGTTAAACACTTAAATTGTACTCCTTGAAGTCGTTTTGAAATGGATTCTGTCCGGTAATGGGATCGAACCAGCTGGCTGTGCGCAGCAGTTTTATAATTTCGCTTTTTCACCTTTGAGCTGACTGTATTCTGATGAATCTGGACTCGTCTTGGCCATAATCCCACAGAGCAGGGTGAATTCATGGATAAGATTATTTGAACTATGAGAAGTCAGGCTCTTTTAAGGGATTATCAAATGATTCAACATGTCACAAGGCGCCTTAACCATTTTTCAATGAAAATCTAAACTTTTGGAAGAAAACTTGGAAAGAAATGGCATGAATGTTTAAAAAAAGTCGAAGTTAGACATTTACAACCTCACAGAGTCAAATAATTCAGTAAGGCTTATTATTTACATTTTTTACCCCAAACTCTTACTAATTCTAAGTGATTTGTTTTTAGAGTAATTTCGACATCCAGTATATTCTGATTACATCCCTATGTCTTTTTCTTTTTAATTTTCTTTTCAGCTACGTTGGGTCTTCGCTGCTGCGTGCGGGCTTTCTCTAGTTGCGGTGAACAGGGGCTACTCTTCGTTGCAGTGCACGGGCTTCTCATCGCGGTGGCTTCTCTTGTTGCAGAGCACGGCTCTAGGCCCGTGGGCTTCAGTAGTTGTGGCACACGGGCTCAGTAGTTGTGGCTCACGGGCTCTGGAGTGCAGGCTCAGTAGTTGTGGCCCACGGGCTTAGTTGCTCCGTGGCATGTGGGATCTTCCCAGACCAGTGATCGAACCCGTGTCCCCTGCATTGGCAGGCGGATTGCTTAACCACTGTGCCACCAAGGAAGCCCCCATCCCTAGGTCTTGATCTTTATTTATTTTCTTTTATAAATTTTCTTCTCTCTGCAAAGCTGTAATTCCTTCAGGTTGCTTTTCGTTATGTGCTTGCTTGTTGCAGTGTGTACCTTTGGGCTGGAAGATTTCCTCATGGATGTGAACCCCGCTGACTCCCATTTACGAGTAAGGGACATGGTGGAGAATGTCCAGTGCAGGCTGGGCTGGGCTATTTCATTGAACCGTTGATGCCAGTACCTTGGTGTCTTTCCCAGTTAGCTCCTGCAATTCCTCAGAGGTGTCTTGTGAACACGGTGTGGAGGGCGTGGTCTGGCAGTCATCACTCTGGAGCCCAGCTGGTGAGGAGGGCTGTGCGTCTCATCAGGGTTCAGAAAGCCCTGATGGTATTGAGTATAATAGCTCATCTTCAAGTGTACCTGAGCCCCCTCCCTTTTCAGTCATCACAGGAAAGAAATCATGTGTTCTGCCACATTTGGGAAGGATGAAAGGCGCTAGAGAAGGGATCCAGCTTCTTCAGCAAATGCTCTTGCTGCCAGCCCTGCCTGTCCAGCTGCTTCTGGTGTCAGGATTCCTGAACCTCTGAGGGGTTCTTTGGAATAAGCTGGGTTGACGCTTAGCTTTTCCCTGTTGGAATATGATTGAGCTTAGCGTCCAGCGGTTTTTGTTCCTGTGGTCTCCTTTGTCTCTCTTAGTCTTTGTTGATTTACTCCTTAAAAATGAAATCAATTCACAGTTATTGTTGCAGCAATTTGGGAGGGAGTGAAAATAATTCACGGAGGCAACCTTCCACTTTAATCAAACACAGATCCTCTGATTTTTAACACATTTTGTCTGCATGAATGAACTTGGCATAAATAGCATTCTAAAGCAGTGTTAATTTCAAACTTTCCGTATGAATTCATTCAACTTAAAGTCTTTTTTAGCCCCTTAAATTGTCAGTCTCGCCTATTCCACGATGTTCTAGTTTCACCTTTTAGTGTCTTTTAATCAGAAAAAAAAAGAACAAAGACATAAGTATTTAATATCATAGCTTCCTTGTTTAATTTTCTTTTTTTTATTAGTTGGTCAGAGTTTGAATGCAAGCCAAGGTTTCTAAGACAAAAAAAAAAAAAGCAAAGAGCAAGCACAAAAGTAAAGACGTATTGTTTTTCTTCTCTGACTTGCTATCTGCAAGTTTCCCTGTGCCCTTCATTCTGGCAAAAATTAAAATTCATCTCAGTCAAGGAACACACACAGCATAGCACCTGTATAGTCTAGTGAGACCAAGGCAAAAGGCCACCGATAACGTGCATTTTCCATCTAAAAGACAACTTCATTCAATGGATTTTTTATACTAAATAATGATAATTAATCCTTGGATCTAAGCACACTAATACCACATGCTGATTAATTATCCAGTGACAAATAAGTAACATTTACATTTTACTGGACAGAATCAACCTAACAGAAGTAGCCTTGGCCAGTGAATAAATGGATCCTTTTTTCTCAACAATTCAAATTATTACTGAACGTCTGTTAACTCCCTTGCCGTCTAAGAATTATTTTCAGCCCTCTCCCCATCACTCACCTCATGGAAGAGGACACATCTCCAAAGTGATGGACTGTTGATATGTTGTTACACCTTTTACACTAAAAAAGTTCATCATTTATTGGGAAAATGGAAAATCAGCATTAGAGGGAAGATTTTTACCCCTCCCTCCCTCCTTCCATTCCTCTCTTCTTTTTCTCAGTGTTAGGTTTATGAGAAAGAGCAGAAGAAAAGAGAAAGAGAGCAAGAAAACAAAAAGGGAACGTTCTACCTTACAGTTAATTCCGTCTTGTGAATTACAAACCTGCCATCTTTCCCTTTACATCCATGGTTTGCATTTTCTCAAGTCACAGCATTGTTTCACTCCATCCACTTTATCCTTTCTCTAGAGCTACCACCTTACTTTCATTTTCTCCAAAGCTGCCCTTGAAAACTTTCTGAGAAACTCAGATTTTATCTCAATTTTACAGTGATTGCTATCTTGTTTCCAAAAAAAAAAAAAACCAAATTGAGTCAGGAGAAAAACCAGATGACCATGCTGATGGAATCTCACACAAGGAGATTAATTGCAGCCGCTTTGGAAGACTTGGGTGAAGTGATGAGCAATCCACAGAGTGCAGAGGAAACGAGAGTTAGCGGCGTCTGCAGTGCGCAGACTCCTTGGTATTTGTAAATATCCTCACGCTGGGCTGGTACATCGGGAACAGCCATCTGGATGTTCCACTACATTTTTCATTTTTTTAGGTGGATTTTTAGATAGATAGAACTTTCAGCTTGATAACATTTTTTTAGGTGGATTTTTAGATAGATAGAACTTTCAGCTTGACTTCTTATTCTTTTGGGTCTTGATAGCAGCAAGGCATGACACAATAAATTCAACAATGTTTTAAAATTCACACAGTACCAGACAACGAAATCCACAGTGTGGTGTGAATCAGTATCTGTTAAGTGGTGTCACTGTATGTAGCTATAGCACAAGAACCTATGTAAAAATATTGTCATGTGTTAGAAGTATGAATTCAGAGAAAATAAACAGTTGAAACATATCACAGTTTCTGTAATCTGATTTTGGCATCCCACTGTTAAAACATTTAGTGTGTTATGTCAAAATGGAATCACCTAGGTCTCCATCAACCTTTGATGGGACCGATTCCTTAAGAAACCCACTTATATACACACTACTGTATATAAAATAGATAATCAACAAGGACCTACTGTATAGCACAGGGAACTCTACTCAATATTCTGTAATAACCTATAATGGAAAAGAACCTGAAAAATAATGGATATACGTATACTATAATTGAAACACTTTTGCTGTACACCTGAAACTAACACCACATTGTAAATCAACTATACCCTAATATAAAATAAAAATTAAATAAAAAAAAAAGGGATCCACAGATAATCCGATGGAATGATGGTGAAAGAAGTCTAGTGCCTGGAAGTGGGGTGAAACTTTTCCTATTCTGTGTTTGTTCACATATAATCCTGAATTTACATCCACACAACAACGCAGGAGTGTCTGCACACAGAAGCCTGGAGCCCCCAGCACCCTCATCTTCTCTCGAGCAAGAACTTTCTTCTCCATCATGGGGTGAGGATAACAGCCTCCCTCGGCACTGGCTAGAGAGGCTGATGACAAAGCAGGCATCCCTGCGTCTGTACAGATGAGTGAACAGCACAGCAGACGAGGAGCAGTCATCACTCAGAGTGGCATGGCCTCCACACCCCGGTGCTCCAGCCCTGATCTCAGGACTCTGAGCTTTGAGGACCAAGTGGAGAGAGAGCGGCACAGAGATGATGCCCAGAGACGCCCTCCAGCACTTTGGCACACACACAGCTGGCCATGACCCACAGCCGTGGCAGGCAGCGCTGATCCCACCCCCACATTTATTCCAGAACACTGTAATATCTCTTACTTCAAGAGTTATTATATTTAGTGAAATCCATTTTAATCAGAGAGGGGTGATGCCTCCCATTCTGAGGCTCCTTCAAAATATGTAAAATATCGACCAGAGTAGCTTTCACAGATTGTTCACAAACAGACCCTTGAGGGGCGATATCCCTTCCATGTGTTTTAAAATTATATTTTTTCCCAGGTCCAAAGAAAAAATTGGCCAGAGTATACAATAGCGTCTAAAGATGAAAGTGTCCGATGCAGTTATTGCAGAGTGAAAACATTTTCTTCTGAAACTCTATAGATCTCAGTTTCTGCAAACAGTGCTTCTCTATACAAATGTAAGCAGTCAACATGCAGTTTCCTAAAGAAGGATATTCATTCTAGGATCAGATGTTTTCTAATGAAATGTTTATTGCATTCCCTGAGGCTTAAATAAATGTTGGCCTTTGACAGTCAGGTACAAGGGGATGTTTCCACTTCCCTTCAAGGATGTTAAATGTTCCCTCCGAGAATGACATGTGACAGGCCCTCCTCCACAATGCCATACACCCGTGGTGTTACAGCTCATCTCCTCACCCCGTTTTCTGGATAAGTTAAAAATGAAGAGTAAGGGCTTCCTTGGTGGCGCAGTGGTTGAGAGTCTGCCTGCCGATGCAGGGGACACGGGTTCGTGCCCCGGTCCGGGAGGATCCCACATGCCGCGGAGCGGCTGGGCCCGTGAGCCATGGAATGAAGGGTAAATGCTGTTACATCCCATTTATACTCAAGACACCCACAAAACACTTATTTACTTATACATTTCCCAGAGTTTCCAATTTACCTGCTTGTATATACAAAATAGGCATATAGATTTTACCCAAACATTATTATTATTATTTTTTTTTTTTTTTTTTTTTTTTTCGGTACGTGGGCCTCTCACTGTTGTGGCCTCTCCCGTTGCGGAGCACAGGCTCCGGACGCGCAGGCTCAGCGGCCATGGCTCACGGGCCCAGCCACTCCGCAGCATGTGGGATCCTCCTGGACCGGGGCACGAACCCGCGTCCCCTGCATCGGCAGGCGGACTCTCAACCACTGCGCCACCAGGGAAGCCCCAAACATTATTTTTTATAAATTCTATTGCCACCAACCACTACAGAGCACAAGGTAATCTTTTGCTGAGTTAAGCAATGTGAATCCTCCCTGCAGCTTTCTGTGACTATCACACACATCAGTTATTTCAACTCTCTCCTCTGCCCCCCATAGAGTATTCTAAATTCTTTTCCCATATCAAGTGCACTGCTAGCAATACTGTAGGACTGGAAAACAGGGCACAGAAATCACTAAAACCTGTAATTAGAGGAAAAATTCCCACTTTATATTTAAACAGACTTTTTCATTTGACAGAAACAAGCACTTTGTCACATGTTAAGTTAATATTAATTATGAACACTGAATTACTTGCAAGGAAACAATACAAAGGTAGACTCTGTGTTTCTATCTGGGTTAGCGTGAATTCATGACAGATACGATATAGACCATTTTTTAAGTCTCTTAATTTGTCAGTGTTCCTGGTGGCAAATGATGTATTAGACCAAGTAATTAAGGTAATGAAATAGATTGTCTTTTTATGAAATATTAGTATCCATTAGATCGATAGCCCTCAGTCTAAATGTGAAATCTCTCCCCTTTTTGGATCGTCTCACCTGGTATTGAAGGTGATGTGTTCAAAGCCAAGGAGAATTGCCAACTCCTAATTAAAGGAGTCCAAGAGGATGCTTAAAACCAGATTTAGGATAGTAGTTCCATCAGGGGAAAAAAGAGAGAATAAAATTGGAGAAGGGCCCCCAGGAGGCTTCAACAGTGTTCATAATATTTTAACCAAATTCTGCCCCGTGTATACGGGCATTGGTTATATTATTCTTTATTCTTGTAACATCTCTATGTGGGAATTCTTCTGGATCAAGAAAACAATGGGAAACAAGTACACCCACTTTCCGAAGTGAGGTGCTGACTACCGTGTATAAAGTAAGCTTGAGAATATAAAAGGATTGAAGTTGAAGAGTTCTGAAAATCAGGCCAAAAAGAGGGCATATCTTTGGAGAAAGTTGTCTGTGTGCTGAAGTTGGCTCTGAGGGTCAACAAGACCTTCTGATTGCTCTTCTCAAGTTTGCTCAACTTAGAAATGACTTGAGTGAAATTGTGGGTGGAAGATTGGGGGAATGATGGAAAAGTTGCTGGATTTTGATCTAGAGCAGAACAAAAGAAGACGGCCTGGGGATTCAGATATGTGAGACGGTGGAGATCACAGCTTCTGGAGTGTGACTATAGAAGAAACCCCACAAACATAAATTTACTGAGGTTTTGCAAATATCTTAAGGAGAGCACGGGACATCCCAGAGACTGTGGAGAAGAAAAATCATTACTTTTCAGTGTCAAGGACTGCATGACCACAGGTACGATTTGAATTGTACAGCCACTGTCATTTTACTTTTAAATGGAATGGCATTTACCGACTAGGCTGTAAACTCCACACGGGTAGGTGATATCTCTATTTCCACTGTTGCCTTCCTAGTTCCCTGCACATTTTGTAGATTGAAGGGCAAAGGAAGGCAATGATGTTGTTACTGAACTCAGGTTCGGTTGCTGGTCACTCAAGAATCCAATACTGAGAGTCAAGTGTTGGGTAAAAGCAAAGATAGCTTCATTGAGGAAGCTGGCAATCCTCGGGAGAAGGTGGACTCATGTCCCAAAAAACCAACTCCCCACTCCTCAGATTTCACTTGGAGATAATACAGGGAAAAGAGGAAGGGGCTACATGCGGAGGAGAGGGTTGTGGGGGGTGTGATCAGCTTGTGGACATTCTTCTGATTGGTTGGTGGTGAGGTAACTGGGAGTCACCATCATCGACCTTCTGGTCCCAGCTGGTCTGGGGTCTACATGCTTGTGGGCATCATATAGTTAACTTCTTCCATCTGGTGGAGGTTTCAATATCTGCAAAGCAGCTCAAAGGACATAGTTCAGAATATTATCTATAGTCTTTGAGGAGGAACTCAAGGTCCTTGACTTTGTTAATGTAGCCATTAACTATTACTATTTTGTCCTGTTTGACTGTTTTCCTTTGCTTCTGAATTTTCTTACATCTCTGATTAAACTTATTCTTTGGCTAAAGTTTTTCTACTGACAAGAGGCAGGCAGAGGACATGGGTGTGGGTGGCATCTGTCCTGGTTACAGAGGGTCCTGCTCAGTAGCAGTGTTACTAAATCCCAGTATCACCCAGTGGAGATAGACCCTCAAAAGACGTGTCGAGTGGGAGACAGAGGTTGGAGGGGAGTCAGCCACTGCTGCAAACCTGGCCTGAGGAAAAGAACAAAGGGGAGGAACACCCTGGTCTCTTTCTTCCTCCTGCCTGACAGTCTAGCATCAGTGCCTTCCATTGGCTAAGTCCAGTCTTTAATTGAGATATAATTCACATACCATTAAATTCACCCTTTTAAAATATACAATTTGGGCTTCCCTGGTGGCGCAGTGATTAAGAACCCGCCTGCCAGTGCCGGGGACATGGGTTCGAGCCCTGGCCCGGGAAGATCCCACATGCCACGGGACAACTAAGCCCGTGCACCACAAATACTGAACCCGTGCTCTAGAGGCCACGAGTCACAACTACTGAGCCCGTGTGCCACAACTACTGAGCCCATGTGCCACAACTACTGAAGCCCGTGCGCCTAGAGCCCGTGCTCTGCAACGAGAGAAGCCACCACAATGAGAGGCCCGTGCACCCCAACGAAGAGTAGCCCCTGCTCAGCGCAACTAGAGAAAGCCTGCGCACAGCAACGAAGACCCAACACAGCCAAAATAAATAAATAAATTCATTTTAAAATATATAAAATAAAATATACAATTTAAGTCAAAGTTTATTTTATTAGTATTCACAGAATTGAACAACATCATCCAACCTGACTTTAGAACATTTTCATCGCCCCAAAGAGAAACCGTGTTCCCATTAGCCGTCGTTCCCCGTCACCCCGCACCCCATCCAGCCCTGGGCAACCACCCACCTTCTGTCTCTGTGGATTTGACTATTGTGGGCATTTCACGTAAATGGAAGTGCACAATACGTTGTCTTTTGTGCCCGGCTTATTTCCTTTAGCGTCGTGTTTCCAAGGCCCGTCCACACCGTAGCCTGGGTCACTGCTTCATTCCTTTAAGAACTGAATGCTATTCCATGGTATGAATAGACCACATTTTGTTTATCCGAACTTTGGGGATTTCTCCATCCAAATGCTAATTATTAACTTTCTATTTCTCTACAATTCATTTTAACAATGTGGACGAAAATGGAAGGTGGCAGAGCATTTTTAATAAAATATCTTAAAGTATGTTTTGGTATCATACAAATGTTAACATTGGAGGAGGTCTTAAATGTTTTCCAGGGCATAATTTTTTGCATTTCCACATATATCACATTTTATATCTGGAAGTAACTTATAAAGGGAGATAAAATAATTAGGTTTGAGAAGGGATTGTCTAAAACATGTCACTTAGCTTAAGCTGAATATCTAAATTTGAGTAAATTGAATTCCTGGAACCAAAAGGTAAAAATCTCCTGAAAGAAACTGGTAATTTAGCCCATGAAAAATCCTAATTAAAGGAAAATAAGAATTCCCTGAGATTTGGCATTAATGAATCTTCTGGCTTGAGAATGTAGTCCCCTTATAGAGCCAGAGAGATAGAGCTTTTATTAAAAATGATATTATAAACTATTTGAATTATCCCAAGTTTGGGTTTGATACTGTTTATAGTGGTGATCTTTTCTATTTCAGGTTAACGATAGCTGGTTGAAATTTTTCTTTTTTTTTTTTTCCCTCAAGAGCCATGGGTCAAGGCCTAAGTATTCAAATGTGACACCTCTTTTCCTAAAAATAAATGGTGCTTTGGGTATTCCCTGTTATATTCATGCTGTTTTCTTGGCCCTGTAGCCAGACATCCATTACTGAGATAGAAATGGTTGGGGGCTTTTTTTTTAATGAAGTACCAGCTGGAATAGGCACCCATTCACTCAGCATCAGAAGTCACCAGGGCATCATTCTAAGTGACCCTCTTCACCTCTTTCTCTAAATATTTCCCCAAGTGTGGGCTTGTAGAGGGAACTCCTGTCACTCTGAATAATAATCAAATCCTATTCGAAATCCCAGCTATATCGTTATTTTGTCAAATTCCCAGAATGCCCTGTTTTAAAGAGTACCCACAGCTTTCCAAATAGCTTCACGGGCTTGTTTTTCAGCCAATGTGTGGACTTTCTCCCATTGTTCACAAGCTAGACGCATGGGCAACTCATGGCCTGGGGAGATGCCAACCTTAGCCACTCTGGAAACGTCCTTTGCTCGCCCTTTTAGAAAAGGTAAGCGACTCACAGCCCACAGAAATTCTAATCAAGAGCTCCAGGCTCCCAAGACAATGGAGACACGAGGCACCTGACACCCAGTGGGTTCGTCCCACTTATCGTCCAGTCATTTTCACGCACCATCAGCATGGCTACTGCAGAGCCGTATTCTTCACTCCCAGAAGGATTCGATTTAGGGAACCAGCAAAGTACCACTCAGCCCAATTATCAAGAAAGCTTTTTTCAAACTTCAAAAGAGAGGAGGAAGTTAAAACATGAAAGGTGATGCACCACAAAGCAAAAGGACTTTTTGTTTTGTTTCCATATGACTTTCCCATCAACTCTGCTTTCTTAAATGACCTGAAAAACTGCTTTATGGAGGGACAAATGTATTTTCTTCCAATAAGTCCATGCTCCTATACGTTTCCTAGTCCTTTTTCATTTTGACTGTTAATGCAAAATTTGTTTTCCATACTATTAATAGTTGCTCCCTAAATTCAGACAAATGATTTTTTAAAATAAGAGATAATTCCTAGAGTAATGTAACACCATTTAAATGGGCATGGAATCATTCTCGCTCATAAAAATATCTGTAACTAGGTAACTGAATTGCTCATCTGTCAACTACATGTGATGCAGACCTATTTATGCCTATCGTCCTAGCTAATTATTTATAGCACTCTCCGTTCACACTCAGAAATGTCCAAGGGTGGGGAATGAGTTATGTCACCATCCTAATTATAAGGTTCTTTCAGGGCTTTGCTTTCTTGGGGGTTTACTCTATCATTTGATTTAAGATGCTTTTTGGAATCCTTTTGGCTGAGAATAGGAGGTACATTCTCTGACCCTGTGTATATGACTTTGTGCTTTGTGAGTGGGAGGAAGTAGGGTGAAGGCTGGGATGCTGGCGTAGTATACGGGCAGCATCATTTAGGTGTGAGGTTCACACATGGCGTTAAAGGCTGGGATGCTTCAAGACAACCAGGCTATCAGGCTTCTGGTCCTGGAAACGTGTGACATATACTGATACGTAAGGGCCGGTGTTCACCAATAGAACTTTTTTTTAAAAGAAAACAAACAACAATAGCAACAAAATTAATATTTTTATTCTTTACCACCCAAAGTAATTAATAGCTTTGAGGATTCCGTGTTTATGCTGTCCTATCTGTTTTGCCACAGGGAGAAAGAAGGCTCTTGGTCATTGTAGTTCAAGGCCATTTCAAAGCAGTCAAGCTTCCCCCCGAAAGGCCGGTGCCCCCCTTCATCAGTCCTCGGAGAGAACAAACTCCTTCAAAGACCCCAGATGGAACATGGTTTCACGGACCCTGCTACCAAACTCAGGTTCAGCTGCCCGCAGCTTGAAAACCAATACTCAAGAGACAGTGTTGGTAGGAAAGGAAAGCTTGCTTTATTCAGGAGGCCAGCAACCTGGGGAGAAGGCGGACTTGTGTCCACAGCCAACTCCCAACTGCCCATCAGGGGGCAAGAACTTTTAAAGGGAAGTTTCAGGGGTGCACAGGTGGAGGAGGGGGCTACCTGCAGAAACAGCACAGGCAGCTCCAACAGGCATCTTGAACTTGGTCATCGGTGGTCTGATCAGCGTCATCTTGATGGTTTTAGGTACCGTTAGTCTTCAGTTCCAGGGTCAATTCCCATTTATTTGAGGCCAGTTCTCGGGATTGTGGCAGCTTATGTCACGGCTACAGTCCGGTCATCATGTAGTTCACTTCTCCACCTGGTAGGGGTTTCAGTGTCTACAAGACGGCTCCCAGGACACGGCTCAGAATACGATCTCTAGCCCTTGAGGAGGAACGAAAGGGCCCTGACTATGCTTAGTGACTGAACTATTATTATTTTGTCTTGTTTGACTGATTTTCCATCGCGTCTGCATTTTTCTCATTTCTCTGATTAAATTTATTCTTTGGCTAAAGTTTTTCTACAGACAAGAGGCAGGCGGAGGACATGAGGGGTTGGGATCCTATGCCAGGAAAGCCCCATAGGGTCCTGATTGGTCACAGCCTGATCTGAGGGTCCAGAGTGCCCTGTGGTTGGTACCTCCCCCTGGGCAGGTGGCATCAGGTTCACTTCCTTACAGGGCCCTGAGGATCACAAGCTAGGATTCTAGCTGGCTGTTCTCCCCTGGCACTCCTTCTTACACTCTGTACACATTTATTTATATGTTTTGTTTGTTTGTTTTTAAATTTATTTATTATTTATTTTGGGCTGCATTGGGTCTTCGTTGCTGCACGCGGGCTTTCTCTAGTTGCGGCAAGCAGTGGCTTCTCTTGTGGAGCACGGGCTCTAGGCGCGCGGACTTCAGTAGTTGTGGCACACGGGCTCAGTAGTTGCGGCTCACAGGCTCTAGAGCACAGGCTCAGTAGTTTTGGCGCACGGGCTTGGTAGCTCCGCGGCATGTGGGATCTTCCCGGACCAGGGCTCGAACCCGTGTCCCCTGCATCGGCAGGCGGATTCTTAACCACTGCACCGCCAGGGAAGCCCTATTTATGTGTTATGTGTCTGTTTGTTTAAGCTCTGTCTCTCTACGGTATGAGGGCTGGGATTACTTTGTCCGTTTTTCTTTTTGCTTATTTTTCACTTTTGTCTTTTTGGAGGGGGGTCATTTGTCATCACATCACCGAGTGCTGGGCACAGAATAGGTGCCCATTGAGGTAGGTGGCCACAAATTTCACCTCCACTTATTCACACGCCTTTGCAAATGACTTTTCCACTGCTCCCACTGAAAGTGGGACTGTTTCTTCACATCTTGTGTCTGGACTTGGCCTTGGGGATCGCTCTGCCTGTTAGTAAATTAGTAAATATTGCTTAAACAGAGGATTAAACAGCACTTGCCCTTTGAAGCTTGCCCTCTCTTGCTCTGGAAATCCTGTTGGCTGCCCTCCACCCCCCAGTAAGCCTGGGTGAGCCTGTGAATGTGAACAGCACGTGGCCTGTGACCTCCATCAGCTTTGCTGAGAGCCGGCCCCAGCTGCCAAACACCTGATGAGGCCACTGGACCCTGGTGACTGTCAGCATAGGGTAAGCCCATCGCAGCTGAGGCCAGACCACATCTCCAGCCTGGAGCATCACGTGTAAACAGATAGTTGTATTTAAAGCTACTTTGGTTGTTCATCGTTTGTCATGCAAGAAAAGCTAATTGGCGTACCCGATAAATATTCATGGAACGAATGAATAATGGTCTCAGAACTTACAAAAAACAAGACATCTGTGTACGTATATTTATTCATTTTTGCACACATACAGAAAGGTGGGTATTATACACGTTTATTCCCTCCTGGCGTGCACAAAGGAAGTACAAGATTCCTATTTGTATTAGTCAGGGTTCTCCAGAGGAACAGTCCCAATGGGAGATATACATAGACGTATGGGGATTTACTATGAGAAATTGGCTCAGCTGATGGTGGAGGCTGAGATTCCCCAAGATTTGCAGGGTTAGGGTTAGGGTTAGCGTTAGGGTTAGGGTTAGGGTTAGGGTTAGTTTTAGGTCTGCAGGCTGGACACCCAGGAAAGTTGGGGTGATTCAAGTCCCAGTTTGATGGCCTGAGAACCTAAATGTAAGTCCAGTCCAAGGCAGGGGAAAAAGGTGTCTCAGGTGAACCTCAGGCGGGCGGGAAGGGGCCCTTTGCTGTATTCAGGCCCTCAACATTGGCCGATGGCCACCCACACTGGGGAGGGCCATATACAGAGACACTAATTCCGTGGCTAATCTCACCCGTGAACACCCTCAGAGAAACACCCAGAAACAATGTTTTATCTGGTCCCCCGCCCCGGCCATGGCCCAGTCATGTTGACACATCCAGTTAACTCTTGCACAGTTAAAATACTCACTTTACCAGTTGTTCCTCTATAGCTATTGCCTACCAAAAATGACCAGGATGGATATTTCCAGCTGGTATCTGAATATTGTCAACTATAGGATCCAGAAGTTAGAGGTGAAGAAACTGAGAGGTCAAGGGAGGATTGGGGGCAGGCCTGAGGTCATGGGGCCATCAGCAACGGGCAGGCTTCAGATCCAGAGGCTAGAGCTCACAGTCTGGACGCTGTCAGGCTTTAGGGACAGTGTGGCTTCCCCAAGTTCCAAGGGAGGCAAAGTCCGCACCCCTCACCCTCGGGCTTGAGTTCGTGATACGCTAGAAGGCCTTGAAGAATAAGAAGGGCAGGTGTGGTGGAGATGGCGGTGGTGGTCAGGGGTAGGATGCTGTGTTTGCCTGTGCACCCTCCTCCCTTGAAACTTGTGGAAGATTCAGGTGTAGAACATCCTGTTACTCAGAGAAGAGCAACACGCATCCCTGGTCCCTGTAGGAGTGGAAGCAAAGCTGCTCATTCCATCCCTGTGTTTTCTTAGCAGCTTCTCCGAACGGCCACTTGTTGACAAGGTGTAGGTGCAGCGGTATCATTGCAAGAGGAAAACTCTGTGAGAAAAAGAAAAATGTTTACTGAAAGACAGCGGCCTTTGGGGTATGTATGACTTCTCGCCTCGGCCTCCATCTTTTTCTCTTTAGAGTTTTGAATTTTGTCTCCATTTGTTCAGGAGAAAGAATTCTGATAATGCATGTAATTTCAGAAGGAAATTACACAAGCAAACGCTATAAAATCATCATTTGTCCATATGCGGAATTCCCATTAGTGCATGACTTAAGATATGCAATTTGCTAATTAAAAATACTTTTTTTCTGGCTCATTAGGTTTCTGGTAAATAATGTGTATATATATTTTGTTTGTTTGTTGTTTTGGGTTTTTTTCAATTTTTTATACAATTTTTAAAATTACTTTCCATTTACACTTATTACACAATATTGGCTATATTCTCTGCGTTGTACAATACATCCTTTAGCCTATCTTGCGCCCAGGAGTGTGTGTCTCTCACCAACCCCCCACCACTCACCACTGGTAACCACTAGTTTGTTCTCTAGATCTGTGAATCTGATTCTTTTTTGTTATATTCGCTACTTTGTTGTATTTTTTAGATTCCACATACAGGTGACATCATACAGTATTTGTCTTTCTCTGTCTTTTTTCACTTAGCGTAATGCCTTCCGAGTCCATCCATGTTGCTGCAAATGGCAAAATTTTGCATGTATATATATTTTTTATTGTGATGGTCAGACGCAACCAGAGAAGGAGACACAGGGGAGACTCAGCAAAAACAAAGGTTATTATACTCACAAGTCCTAGAGTTGGGAGACACACATAACATGCAGGACCACATGGAAAGACACCAGGGCAGTCAGGAGGTGTAAGACGGTGAGGGGAAGTTTTCCCCAGGAAACTCCCATGACCTTTATGGGTGTTTGCTGGGGAAAGGCAAAGACAGCAGAGTAAACAGTTCATTGGAAAACTTCTGTGCTACAGGGATGGTCCCTGCTTACGGCACCTGGCCCTGGGATGATTAAAATAGGGGAAGAATGCCTCCTGGGGTGTAGGTCTGGCTGTGGGTTGGTTATTTTGTGTATTAGAGGCAAACTCCCATCTGGGCCCTTTATTATCTCTAAGAATTGTCTAGTCCCTGGAGGGGTGGTCCTTTCTCAGCCAGAAAGGATTTTTAATATGTCAAAATATCATAATATGCAGAAAGGATTTAAAATATTTATAATACAGTTTGCATTTCTTATTTAAAAATTTATAATAAAGACAAAAGAGAAGATGAACAAAGAAAAGTCAGATTTATAAATACCCATACGTAATCAGGTTTCTTTAAAACTACTCTTAATTTCTGGATGTCAGAGAGGCTCAGGGATGTATCGTACACCATGGGGAATATAACCCCAATATTTTGTAAAAACCGTAAATGGACAGTGACCTTTTAAAATTATATAAAAATTAAAAATACTATTAATTTGAAGCAAGAAAGGAATAAATACCTTATACAAAACAGCTCACAATTCAACTGGTATAAATTGTTGCCAACTGCTGGCCCGATACCCCCTCTCCCAAAGAGAGAGAGATTTTTAAATTTCTACAAAATAATTTCTTTCTTTTTTTTTTTTTTTTTTTTTTTTTTGGTGTGTATGAGGACAGGAAGAGGTAGGAAAATTGCTGTGCAGTCTTAGTTGTTCAAGATTTTACTGAGGTCCCCTAACGCCTGCCTGCCTGGTCCACAGCTCCGTCTAATCAGCATGGCGTCATGTTAAATTGGCCATTTCTGGGAGTCAGAAGGCATCCAGTCTTACAATGACAATGCATCACCCAGATATAAAGCAGCTGGCGATTCTGTGGACAATGGATTATTGATCTCAATAGAGGAGACATATTTAGAAGGTATAGGTTGACCTCGGGAGGATTGTACAGCGGATTGTAAAATTGTGTCTGAGAAACAGAGCCACAAAGAGCTACAAGCCTAACAGGGCTTCCCCTGGGATGTGGCTGAGCCCAGACCCAAGAGATGTAAACAGGTGGTCGCAGAGGCCGGGCTGCGGAACACGCGTCCATCCCATAAACTCCTTCAGTCGTCGACCAGGGAAACGTCTGACTCATTGCTTTTCCATGTGTGGGTTGAAATTTCATGTTTCTGTGTCTTGGAAGAGTTATTTGAAATTGCATGTACTTGAAAATTGTTGAAAACAAACAAACCTGTATAACATTATATTTTAGGTGTATATTTGTCTGAGAAAAGTCACCAAACTATCAACTGTTTTTGCCTCTTGGTGACAGGGTATTAGTGACTTTCAATCTTCTTTCTCTTAAAAATAATCTGCATGTTGTGATGATTCTAAAACGATGGTATTTCATGTAATTCAGAGTATTTACAGGAAAATGGAACGGTGACTTTAAAACACAGCACGTTATCAGTTTGAAAATGAGGCGGCAGGCTAGTCCTTGTGAGCACATTCTCTTATCCACCTGCTTGGTGTTCTAATTCAGTCTGATATGGAAAAACGCTGCTCTTCACTGCTGTGATTGCTTCACGTTCATTTATGTTCACCTTCCCTTAGTCTCATGACTCACACAAACTCACACTTTTTTCCCTGAAATGCACTGAAGGCATGAATCATTGCTGAGCGCCTCCGTGATTTAGGGCATGCTGGTGGCAGAGATGGCTGAATGAGTACGATGGCCATTTCCTTATGCACCTAGTCAGAGATCAGCCACAAATCTGTCCACGACGAATTCACATGGACTTGATTAACATTCATACGGAATGAATTTCAGGACGTGTGCATTTGCAGTGCACGTGTGTGACACACAGATGTCATACTTACCATAATTACTCCCATCACAATACATGAATTTTGTCCCGTTCTCTTTTTTTTTTTTTTTTTTTTTCGGTACGCGGGCCTCTCACTGTCGTGGCCTCTCCCGTTGCGGAGCACAGGCTCCGGACGCGCAGGCCCAGCGGCCATGGCTCACGGGCCCAGCCACCCCGCGGCATGTGGGATCCTCCCGGACCGGGGCACGAACCCGTGTCCCCTGCATCGGCAGGCGGACTCTCAACCACTGCGCCACCAGGGAAGCCCCCGTTCTCTTTTGTTTAGTATACAGTTGTTAAGTTGGCAAATTTATCATTGTGACTGTGCTTCCAACTTGAAACAAATGCCTGAAACTTTTTTAATGACTGTGCAATATGACGTCATTAAATGATCAAGTTTAATAAGACCTAGAAAACTGCAGAGGTGCCAATGAAATAACTGTTCTTAACATAAAGTCCTCCTCAGCCACTTCGAAGGGTCTCGATTTCCTAAGTGACTTTGAAAGAATTCTATCTCTGCCTTTCAGAATCAAAACGGACCCCCAATAATCCTATAACTCAGCTCTGAAAAAAATGCTTTTTGCTTCTAATGAATTGATGTGCCTTTAAGATGGTCACATCTTATTGAGATAAAGAGCTCATCCCTCCTTGTTGGATGAAATGAGAAAGATAAACCTTGGGAAGAATTAGGGTACAGTTCCGAAAAAAATTAAGGAGCGGTCTTTATTAACTGCGATATGCTCTCTCCTTGAGAGTAAAGTCAATTTTGAACTTAATTTGTGTGTATTAAAAAAAATATATATATATATATACACACAATAAAAACTTTTCTAAAGTCCTCGCAAAAAATATTTTCCCACTTCTTCCTCTCTCTGACCTTAACTGCCAGAAAACTAGTGCTGAAAAGCCCTCAGATCTATTGGTCTCCTGTGGCTTCACTGTTATTGGCTCTTCCACAGCTGTGCTCCTTTCCCTGCTGCCAGGACCCTGATTTGGTCAGGCTGCCCTGTTCCCAGGCCCTGAAGATGAATCAAGTCTAGTCTAAGTCATCGCAACCCGGTGCTCCTTTGTGATTGGTCTAGACATGAGCATGTGACCCACTTATGGCCAAGGAGAGAGGAGGGGAAGTGATCTTGGGGCCCTGGGAAATACTTTTCTCCTTAATAAACAAAAAATACTCACACAGGGTAAAGAGCTTCCTGCCACCGTCCTGTGCCTTCCTGCTGTATATACAGTTTTGGAGGATGTGACACCTGGATGGGAGACTGCCATGCTGGGATCACGAGGGATTGAGCCTTGGAAAACAGGCTGTGTACCAAGAACTGTGGAATGGAAGGAAGAAAGAAGACTTCCAGTTACTTCCAGGTCAATCCTGAGAACACCCACTGTGGTGGGCAAAACAGTCGCAAAAGTGTACGTCTTCATGCCCAGAACCTGGGAATATGCTACATTACATGGCAGAAGAGAAGTAAGGTAACAGATGGAATGAAGGTTGTTGACCAGGCAGATTATCTTGGATTAACAGGGCGGATCCCATGTCATCACAGGGTTCTTAAATGTGAAAAAGGGAAGCAGAGGAGTCATCGTCACAGTGATGCCATGAGAGAAAGACTGGACTGGCCATGGCTGGCTTTGAAGATGGAGGACGTGCCCACGGGCCAAGGAATGCCAGAAGCCGCTTGACACTGGAAAATACAGGGAATGGGATTTTCCTCTAGAACCTCCAGAAAGGAACGCAGCTCTGCAGACATCTGATTTTAGCCCCGTGATGATCTCGGAGAGGCAGCAGTGAGTGATGGCATGAAGCGAGATCTTAATTCACTGCCCGGGACTTGAACCTGGGGAGCCTGGATGAAAACTAGGAATCCCAGCCACCACACCCCCTGGCTCTTGCCCCCGGTGAAAAACGCATTTCTCATGGAGGCAAAACTGTAAAAACAGGTGCAAACTTTATTATTAGAGACACAGCACAACAACAAGTGGGAGAGCACACAGGGAAACAGTTTGTTTGGTTAAGACAGAAGCAGGGCAGAGATGCACACCCGGAGAGCAAGGGTGTGGGCGTCCCCCCTAACGAGGAGGACCCCAGTAAAGAGGCGGTTAGGTCACTTATATAGGGCAGGTCTTCCGGGTCTCTGTTCACCTCTGGCCAATTATCTGGTTTCTTTCTCCGCACCTGCTCTGCCTTAGGGCCCTCCCCAGCATGCCTGAGCAACTTTTTTCCAACATGGATTACAGCCCAGACGCCTATGGGACGGCCTTAGCATCACCTATTATGGGGTGGTGTCCCCTCCTTTCTGACCCCCAAAGAGCTTTTCTGCGCATGTGCAATGTCTCCCTTGCCCCAAGGATGGGAAGTGTATGGCCTCTTAATCTTTTAACAGGGTTTAGTCCCACTCTGTTCCTGCCACAAAAATGTCCAATGTCCGATTATTTACCCTATTTCTCTTACTGGTTTTTATATCGAGGTGCAGATCTCGAAATATAGACAGGAGTCCGGTCATAAATATGTATTCCTGGAGCCCGTTTGTCTCTTGCTTCAGGAAATGTAAACAGGGGGCTGGTAATGAATGTCTGGCCTGGAACCCATCTTCTTCTCCCCCCAGAAGTGTGAACAGGAGGCCAGTTGTAAATGTCTCACCTGGAGCCCATCTATCTCCTGCCTCAGTGACACCCATTTAAGACTTCTGACCCCCTGAACTGTAAGACAATAAATTTGTTTTGATTTAAGTCACTAAGTCTATGGTAATTCATTACAGCAGCAACAGAAAACTAATTATGGATGTTCAATTTGGGGATGACTGTCTATTTGAAGCCGTTGTTAGCTCAGTTTTCTGTTAATTACAGCCAAACACCACCTAGCAGATATGCCACTGCATCATCTATTTGAGTTAATATTATTTTTAAGACCATTACCTTTGTTCCAAAGAGATCATTAGATGGTTCCGTGGCTAAATGATGTGTCTCTCAAGGCAGGAAACGCTGAACCTTTCACTACTGTATTCTCACCAAAACCCCAGGTCCTTCCCCAAATATGACTTACTTTCTGTGGAATCTGAAGATCCATGAAAGAAAGATGAAAACCACCGATTTATATAAAAACAGAGCAAGTGTGTTAAATCACATGCGGGGTCACTTCTTTATAGTAGGTTTTGAAGACTTAATTCACATGGAACAAAATTATTATATAAAATTTTGTATCAAATTGACGCTGTCCTAGTAACATAAAAAAAAAAAATCAGAACAGAATTCCAAATTCGCTTTCTGAAATTGGTTGCCATCAACGATGTTTTTGGTCCTTTGTTATTCCAAACTTTGAAAACTTAATGAATAAATTTCGTTCCTGGGGTCTGTATGTTGAATGATATCACCTGTACGTGTACTATATGTCACGTAGATTATAATTACCTTTCCCATTTGTCATTTAATCTTTACAAGAACCTATTTCTCAGGCCAGTGGGAATTAGTAACCATGACAAGCTTTCTTCCACTTGTGTGGCTTTGTCAATTTCTTTGTTTACTTTATACCGTTAATATCCTATCACCGTGTGGCTGTGTGTTATTCACAGAAAACAGTGTTCTAGTGAATGTGGTGTGTTCTCCAGGCCCAGGGCGATCTGTGATTAAAAAAGCTAAGCTCTAGGTATGCAGGATATCAGGCCACCCACCGACCCATAATTGGATGTAGATGCGAAGTACTACATTGAGGTTCCAGGAGCCTAGCCCCTCAGGGTCCCCGGTGTGAGGACCACACAGGCCCCTCCCTTGTTAATCTTCAAGCTGACGTTGCAGACTGCCCATTCATTCCTCAAGAACCTCTCGCAGCCCCGGGTTCAGGCAGGCGCTCTCTGATTTAGGGATCTGCCCTATACCTATCCTCTCCGGCTCTGTAGAACCCCTCCGTTCCTTGTCACCATCAAGGCGGAGTGGCTGCAGTGCAGGGGCCATCGAGAGAGTGGATGCCGAGGTTAATCCACTGGCAGAGGCGCCCCCTGTGTGATGGAGGCGGACCCAGGCTTCCCTGGGACCCAGACGTCCAGCATCAGAGCCAGACGCCTGCTGGGCAAGGCTGCCCCCCGTGGTGGGAGAGGCGCATCTCCAGGTGGAGAGTTGGGTTGTGCGCTACCTCCAGAAAATCCCTCCGCTTCTTCCCCGGCAGCTCACGCCTGCCTTGTTCTGCTGATCCGTGCGCATCCACAGGCCTCCGTGCCCATCTGAGGAGCCCAGTCTGCCTGTGGTCACTCAGGACCCGGTGGGATGAGAGGGCGGGAAGCTGCCCGTTCCAGAAATTTCCTCTGGCAAAAGAGAAAGGCTACTTTGGTCCTGCCTCTTTCAATAGGCCTCTGTGTTGCCATCCATCTACCTTAAATATAGGTGATCTGTAGGCATTTAGGTTCATTTTCAGCATTTTCTAATGATTTAAATGATCTTGCTTTATGATTGACCAAGCTTTAAAGATAGAGAAATCGGGTTCGGGGTGCAGAGTGCAGGCTCAGCAAGGCTGTTTTTTGTTATCTGTCTTAAAATCTTCTTCAACATGGAGCCCTTAGCGACTGAATGGCCAGTAACCAGACTGGCTATACTTCGCCGTCCAGCAAGGGCCAGATGGCTTCCATTCTCAGAGAAGGGCCGCGAACGTGTATCTGTAATTCCCTGCAGCCTGCACTGCTTTTTTATGAAATCTGCTGCTACTTGTTCTGTGTGGGACAGCAATGACCTGTCAACGGCATAAAATATAAACACAGCAGGTCTCCCTCACCCCAGGAGCCCGTCCTCAGTCTCATGTCACAGCTTCCCTTGGGGAACCAAACCGAGCATATACATGACAGCATCTTTTTTACCCACGTTCAGATGAATGGCATTTGTTAGCGTCCTTCAGCCTCTGTCAAATTAGAGTGTCATTTTCCTGTTTGGAGCGTGAGAAACATAGGCAATTTTGAGTTACTGGAGTGTGAGGTTTTGACGTTCGGTTCACATTGATCTCTTCCCCAGTTGAGTCGCCATGCTCCTGCAAAAGCGTCTAGATTGATCTCGGAGAGAAAGGCACAGCAGGTCCTTATTCTGAATGTCTTGGAGCCAATAGGGGGCAGTGTTCTCAGTACCAGTGGCGTGGGCAAGTTTCCCACAGTGCACTTCGCTCTGCTCCAGCAGATGGGCTACCAGAGCACAGAGGTTGCCATGCATACAGCTGCCCTCACAGGCGTGTAAACCTCCCCACTGGTGAGTGACCCACATGCAGGAGACTCAGGACCATCTGACAGAGGGTATTTAGGGTTCTGATTAAGCAAATTCACAAGGTAGGGCTTCCCTGGTGGCTCAGTGGTTAAGAATCCGCCTGCCAATGCAGGGGACACGGGTTCGAGCCCTAGTCTGGAAAGATCCCACATGCCGTGGAGCAACTAAGCCCGTGCGCCGCAACTACTGAGCCTGCGCTCTAGAGCCCGCGAGCAACTACTGAGCTCCCGCACCACAACTACTGAAGCCCACGCGCCTAGAGCCTATGCTCTGCAACAAGAGAAGCCACCACAGTGAGAAGCCCGCGCACCGCAACGAAGACCCAATGAAGTAGACAATAAATTAATTAATATAAAAAAATTCACAAGGTAGAAAAACTGCAAAAGTTGAATATTTGAAACTAGGGGACTGTAGCTTTCGTTTACTTTTCCTTCACTCATTTTTTGTTCAAGGGATTTCCTTCTCTGAGGAGGCAGAGGAAGTGGAAAGGGCTGTCAGGGAGATGCAAAAATAGAAGAGGGGTTCAACATAAAGCGACGGGGAAAGAATAGATTTCTGAAGCATGGTGGCTGGGAATGTCAGTGAAGAGAAAGTGGTGAAGGATGGATGGGACGGTCTCTCCCTTTGACCCTGATCGATGGACAGTATCCAGGGGGTACTCAGCAGTCAATAAGAAAAGGAGAAACGCTGAGCAATACAATACTGGACCAGGTATAACGGTCTCTGCAGTTTAACGTAAGGAAAATGATTTCAGTAACACTTCTAATGTAACTGAACCAAGTTCGTTTACCCCCATAACAAACCAAATGCTGAGACACCAAGGTTTTGCAGCAGAGAAAAGGTTTATTCATGAGGCAGCCAAGCAAAGAGACAGATCTCAAATCCACCTCCCTGAAGGTGAGGGGTTCAGGATATTTATGGGATAAAGAAGCAGGGTGGCTATATATAAAATAGATAAACAGCAAGGTCCTACTGTACAGCACAGGGAACTATATTCAGTATCTTGTAATAAACTGTAATGGAAAAGAATATATGTATAACTGAATCATTTTGCTGTGCACCTGAAACTAACACATTGTAAATGAACTATACTTCAATATAAAAAAAAAAAAGAAGCAGGGTGGGTGGTCTGAGGCATATGAGGAGTGTGGGGAAAGGTGATTGGAGATAAGGAAAGGGTGAGGTCATTGTCATTCTATGCAGGTGCAGCTAAGCTACAGGCCTGCATGTTCAGAAAGTGCAGGCATTATCATCTTTTGAGTGTGGGGTTTTGGCCTCTATTGTTGAGGTAGTCTCGACCAATCTTAGCCGGCCCGACTCAAACTGGAACCAGCTGACTCCAAGCTCCTGAAAAACAGCTTGGGCAAACATCTTATTGTTTAGGCTACATGATGTTTGGAGGACACACACATTTTTGTAAACACAATTAAAATTAGCTTGGTAAGTGAAGGCAGGTTACAATTCATTATTTATTAAGCAAGTTACAGTTTAATGGGTCTGATGACCACCCTCAGTTTCATTAAGTGAGCTGGAACTGATGCCGTTCCACCACTCTGGAAACCTGTGTGACACAATTAACTCACGTTAAGGAGGTGCCAGCAAGTCTCTCCCAAGTTATCTGAGTGCCTATCAAAACATAGTTACAGGGTCGGGTGAGGGATGGATTGCGAGTTTGGGATTAGCAGGTGCAAACTACCATATACAGGATGGATAAACAACAAGGTCGTACTGTAGAGCACAGGGAACTCTATTCAATCTCCTGTGATAAACCATCATGGAAAAGAATATGGAAAAGCATGTATATATAAGTATAACTGAATCACTTTGCTGTACAGTAGAAATTAACACAACATTATACATCAACTATACTTGAAGAGACAGGCAAGTACAGTTGACCCTTGAACAACCTGGGAGGGGGGTGTATAGTTAGGGGCGCCAACCCTCCCAGTAGTTGAAAAATCTGCATATAACTTATAGTTGACCCTCAGTATTCCAAGTTCCTCTGTATCCGAGGTTACACATCCACAGATTCAACCAACCTCGGAGTGTGCAGTATTTACTGTCGTATTTATTACCGAAAAAAATCCCTGTATGAATGGATCCGTGCAGTTCAAAACTATGTTTTTTTAAGGGTCAGTCTACTTAAATCAATCAAGTTTCCTCATCTCCCCCAAAGACACCAACGCTCAGTTGAAAATAGAGGCTACTAGTAGCTTGGCATATTGATGCAGAGAAGCTGACTAAACCGCTGGTCTTTCGAAACACGGCTGCAGATAGAAAGTGGTGAATGTTTTGGGAAAGCTGGGGACTGATTCTTCAAGGCCAGAAACCATGCTGTTCTAGTAAATAAAATCTTAAGTTCCATGCACAGACTGTATTGTCGGGAGTGCATTTAGCTTGGTAACATCGCCTTGGACTAACACCAGGAGTCAGTGGTATGTAGACTTGATAACACAGCCGCTTGTCGAAGGGACAGAGGCTGCGGGCAGATTGGAGGCTGCAGGCAGACTGGAGGCTGCGGGCAGATTGGAGGCTGCGGGCAGATTGGAGGCTGCGGGCAGATTGGAGGCTGCTGCGGGCAGCCTGTAGGCTGCAGGCAGATTGGAGACTGCAGGCAGACTGGAGACTGCGGGCAGATTGGAGGCTGCAGGCAGATTGGAGGCTGCAGGCAGATTGGAGGCTGCAGGCAGCCTGTAGGCTGTAGGCAGATTGGAGGCTGTGGGCAGATTGGAGGCTGTAGGCAGATTGGAGGCTGTAGGCAGATTGGAGGCTGTGGGCAGATTGGAGGCTGCGGGCAGATTGGAGGCTGTGGGCAGATTGGAGGCTGCGGGCAGATTGGAGGCTGCGGGCAGATTGGAGAACGTTTATTCGAAAAGGAAGCAGAAAGAATAAAAATACGCTATCATTCCACAGGGCAGAAAGAAACATGCCATTGCTATTTATTAAATATAAGTTAATGTCTGCTTAATGAGTCCTATTGCATTTACCTTTTCTTTCTGAAAGTCTAACACTTCTGAATGTCTAACACTTAGGGATCTTAAGAATATTCAACGGCAGAGCCTATAAAATTTAAATCTCCAATAAAGAGTTAAAAAGCCCTTAAAGTAAATTGTTTTGGAGAACAGAGACGTTACGAAATATCATTACATGTTCTCACACATGTTACTTGTTTAATTAGTCCGATATTAATTACTCTGCCACTTTTATTTATTTATCTATTTATTTTTATTTATTTTCTTTTACTTAAATAATACCATTTACATAACATAAAAGTAAATGATACAAAATAATATATAATTTATATGATTATTATTTTTAATATAGTGTGCAGATATCCACTTTATATTTATGTTAAATTAAAAAAAGTATGTGCATAATTATTTATTACATTTATATTATATAATTTATCAGTTAGCAACACTAATAATGATATTATACTATTATGTAATTATATATCACATTACATTTATTTCATATCATATTATTATGGTTTCTTTTTAAGTCTGGTAAGTTATGTACTGGCTTCCTTTTATTTTGGCGGTACGCGGGCCTCTCACCGCTGTGGCCTCTCCCGTTGCGGAGCACAGGCTCCGGACTCGCAGGCCCAGTGGCCATGGCTCACGGGCCCAGCCGCTCCACGGCATGTGGGATCTTCCCAGACCGGGGCACGAACCCGTGTCCCCTGCATCGGCAGGCAGACTCTCAACCACTGCTCCACCAGGGAGGCCCTGGAATAGTGCTTTTTGAAGTTAAATTTGCTAATTGCAAATAAAACCAGATAATCATCAAAAAAGACAAAAAAAAGGAAGAAGAGAAAATGTACTTCCGTTTCTACAAGGTCTGCTGGAGAATAACCTATGTTCTCCGAAGTTGCAGATACAGACAGGAAACAGGAGCCGTGATGAGGACTCTGGCAGGTCGGCCACGCGTGGTTGAAGAAGGACAAGAGACACAGCGTCCATCTGCTACTGTCAACACCCCCAGCAGGTCATTCTTCTCCACTTCAGAGAACTAGTCAGTCGACAGCTTAAACAGTGTGGCTTTTAAGACCCATGTACCCCAAGATGCAGGGAAATGAGAAGATGATTCACAGCAGGTTTAGGTTCAGACTCTACCTGGGCCAGATAATGCCCTGCTCTGTCCCTCCCACCCCAGAATGGGACACTTGGAAATGGAGAGATCTGAGCTGTCGCGTTGACTATGGAACCCTTTTGGCATTTAGGGCCTGGGATGGTAAGAGCCTGAAATGACCAGAATGGGACCTCACTATGAAAATGGTGCACCCCAAACACCTATAGCGTCTCCCACAGAAAAGCACCGGAACAGAGACAATGGGATCATTTGCTCTTCTTGCCTGGGAACCTCTCACACCAACGGGTGAACCTACTGACCACCTCCCTAATGAAGTTCAACTGCATCCATCAACCATGGTCATAATATAAACACAATTACTATATGAACCACTTTGCTGCGCACCTGAAACTAACACAATATTGTAAATCAACTATACTTCAATTAAAAAAAAATATTACTATAAAAATATCCAGTCTTTCCCATCCCACGCCCACAAAATAAAGAAGATTCCGACATGGCCTGTTAAGTTTCTGACCCTCTCCCTACAGAGGGACCAGCCTGGCCAGATGCTCCTTTGAGATTTGTAGCAGGAAATAAGAAGACAAGTGAGAAAAACAGGGAGTATTTGGGCAAGAGCAGAAAAGAAAGTTTTCAAGGAGTTGTTAGGGTGACAAAGGAGCCACAGCAGTGTCTGTGTTTGGAAGAAGAGACCAGCGAGGAAAAGGGAATTTAGAAAATACCACCATGGTTTACAAGGACCCTGCATTCTTGGTGTCTGTGAAATATAATATAATACATGTGTTTTGAAATGAAACTTTAGTGTTTTTTTTAACAGAGGTATAGGTTAGCAATTATGAAAGTACTTTTTAAACTTTTTATGTTTTCTAGGATTGAAAAAATACATAGATATATTGCAGAGCCAGATTTCTTAATGTTGGAGAAAAAAGTTATATATATGGAAATGGAGAGGATGGGAGTCAATCCCGTGGCATTAGACTGGAATCAGGTACTAGTATAAAGTACTACACACACACATACACACACACACACAAATATAGATATATGTGTGTGCACAGGTTGGTATACACACGTGTATACCAACATTTCCTAGCTCTGTCCTCTAAGAGGACTTAGAAGCAGTGACACCCCCATAACCATGAGAACACCTAATGCTCAGATCTTGGTTTCTAATACCAATTTTTAATAATAGGAATCAGGGCTCTTGGGAAAAAAATGCTGACCCCAGGGCTGAGGCAGAAGAATTACTGGATGAACCTGGAGCATCTTGTGGTACAAGGAAGGTACAAGGAAGTGCTCAGATGTGACAGAAATACATGGAAAGATTACAAGAACCAACCTGAAGGAACTCAGAATGTTCAAAGCCAGAACAATGAGTACAACAAAATAACTATGACAGTGTTGGCTAATAACCCATAGAATAAAATAAGTATCCATGAATTGATATAATATCAATCAATCAATTAATGGTACAGAAGAGCCAGTGTGTCTGAGGGTAGAATCCCAATGAAAAAAGCAAAAACTATGCGTGAAATGGAAAATCCCCATTAGACTAATGTTACAGGAATGAATGTTGTGAGCAGGTACCACCAAGTGATGCTAAAATAACACATGCACAGACCCCGAAGAGCTACCCGTGGGAAACACTGAAATCACTAAAGATCATGACGTCTATAGACATCTGGGAACTTCCGCAATGACGCTCCCCTAGAAGGAGTCATTAATATCCAAAAATGGCTGCCCAGCCTCTAGCATTAAACCATTGGGCTGTTTGAAGGCAGAATGTATCTTATGTGACATCCGATGAGCAAAACATCTGGAGAAACAAATTGGGGTGAGGCCTTTCCAAGTGTGCTAATGAAACACGTGCTGTCAGGATAAGGCAGAAGAAAAGACAAGGTCAGGAAGCCCTGGGGCTTAATTGATTTGTCTTCTAGGAAAAGATGGCAGTGGGCAGAGTGACTCACGCCCAGGTATCAGGGGAACGTCATTAAAAGCTTATTAGGACACTAGTCCCAGGCAGCAGACCAGAGCATAAAGTTGGTCCACCACTGGCTCTGTCAGAATCTTGTTTTCTCATACAAGCATCCTATTGTGTTTCTGTGCCCAAAGTCATTAACATAATATAACAGCTTCACGCCCAAGAATTTCTGTGCCTGAAGCCGGAAGCTGCTGTATAGGGAAGGGAAAATTAAGTTCTCAGACTCTGGATTTTGAATGCACAAAACTGAAAAGGGAATTTTTCTCCAAACGTGGCGTTTATTCCAAATGGCCTGTTAGGATGCCTTTGATGAATGGCATCTCAAATATCTGGGAACGTGTGGCAGAG
The DNA here is from genome assembly GCF_011762595.2 of Tursiops truncatus. Classification (NCBI taxonomy): domain Eukaryota; kingdom Metazoa; phylum Chordata; class Mammalia; order Artiodactyla; family Delphinidae; genus Tursiops; species Tursiops truncatus. The sequence goes on along the minus strand of NC_047046.1, from coordinate 4,377,063 downwards.
ACAGGAAGTGCCTCACGTATATCGATATACCTCCCTATACATCTTTCCTTGCCTCTCTTGCAGCTACACTGGGACTGATGACTTGCTCTGGGAGGGCAAGTAACATATATGGCTTCTGAGAAGAGGTATTTAAAATCCAGTGTTTCTTCTATCACTCTTTCCCCTGATGTGAGGACCTAGTGGACCACTTGCAGTAGCGCAGCTACTAGGGAGGAGATGCCAGAGGCGCATCACAGGTGCATGAAGAGTCAACCTTTACAATTTCAAGCCACTGAGATTTCAGAGTGTGTGTGATTCTGGCGATAAACACCCTGACTCTTCCAAAATGCCTCCTCCCAAGCCCACTGCAGCAGATACAGGAATGCCTGTTTTTCAGTCAACACCATCCAGGAATAAAATTTCTGTGCTTCAGCCAGAGGTGACTGCAGAGGTGACAGAAATGTTAGTTACCAGACTCGAAAATAGCCTTTGTCTGGTCACAAGGACACGATTCCCAAATCTGACAGAGGGCTGGAGCTCCCTGGGCTTGGAGTGATGAATTATGTTCACGTGAGCTAAGCAGATTCCATAAATCATAAGAAATTTTTACCGAATCTACTGTGAATACAGCTGGAGCCCCAAGTCTGACACGTCACACATCTTAAATTGAGAATAATGGGTCCTTCTTTGACCATTTACCCAATAGGTAGAATAAAATATCAGAGCTGAAAGGGCTTTTAAAAATGATCTTAATGAATCCCTTCAGTTTATTGCAAATGTTTTATTATGTGCCGTGGACTGTGCTAGAAACTGGGAATTGAGGTATAAGTGAGACCCACTCCCTTTCCTCAAGGAGTTTATGTTTTAAGTGAAAACCGAATACAGAAACTACATAATGCGATGCACACAATAGACATATAAAGGGCACGGTGGGGCTTGCTGGAGGGGTAATTAGTGCAGCTTGGGGTAGAGAGAAAGCTTTGTGAAGGGATGATGCCCCATTGGGTCATAAGAATGCCTGGCAAAAAATATGGGACAAGAGAGATTCGTGCAGGCGGAGGCATGAAAGTATGAAAGAGCATGGTAGGGAAAGAGATAATAAAATTCTCAAAAACAGGTGGTCAGAGCATGGTCTAAGTTCTTTGTACCCACGCCTGTCACCACATTTAATTGGCTGTTGCTTGAATATAAGGTGGAGAAATGGCAGTGTGTGAAGCTGGACAGTATTGAACAGAAGGAAAATCTATTTCTGTGAAGATGTGATATAATCTAGGTTAAGTGATTAGTAAACCATAAATGTGTTTAAAGGGATTCAAGGGCACTAGTATGTGATACTACAGGATAGGAAACACTGTATAATTTTAAATAGATTGAATTATACCAGTATTTTTAGAAGGCGGTATCTTGGTTTGTAGTACTTTTTTTTTTAATTGCTCATCAATTTTTACTCCTGCTTTTTTCATCCAGAACATAGTATATTTAAATGAAGAGTTTTACCCCTTATCCATTTTGTTTGTACGTTAAGATAATTTAATTTGCTTCTAAGCCAGGCTATAACAATGCATGTATAAAAGCTTGCAGGAAAAACAAGGCCGGGCGTGGGGGGCGGGGGGAGAGAAGAAAGAACTAAGTATAGCTATTCTTTTTCTGAAATTAACTTCTTTTGTGTTGCCCGGTCCCAACCTCCACTTATGCATTTAAAATTGTTACAAAGACTTGCAAAAAAGTTCAATGGAATTTGGCACCTTCTGAAAAATCAAAAGAGAAACTACAATTAAAATGTGCAGAAAGAAAATTCACATCTTCCCAGGCAAGGGAGTGAAGAGGCAACTGCGGGGAGGCTGCATTCTTCTAATGACAAAAAGTAAGTGATTCGAATAGGTAATTGGACTTGAATCTGGTGAATGCAGACGCCTTGGCTAGAACGGAAGCGTCTCTCTAGAGGGGCAGCAGTTAAAAGACCTCCTCCTCATGCTAATGACGTCATGCACCAAAACCAAGTGGGTGACACCAACAGAAATCAGTGCCGCAATGATGTTGCAGGCTCCCCTTTGGGAGAAGGACTGGGGTAGAGTTTGGGAAGCATTTCAGCTAAAGATAAAGAGTGGATTCCTATGGGAATGGGCTGGGTAGTTAACACATTAGCTGAACTGAGCCTGTGAGGTTAGAACACTTGCACCAGGTCTCCTCAAATCACATGGGAAGTCAGAGCTCTTAACCAAGGACATGAAAGTATAAGGAGGCAGAGAAAGAGAAAGCTGAACCCCGTCTCTTAGACGGAGAATCCCTGATGGAAGAATGTATCCCAGACTTTAGACAACTTGGCAAGAGCTGTTCTGTGAAGAGCATCACAGCCTGGGAATGCGCGTGTGCCCTAATCCGGATGCACCTGCTAATTTCAAGATAAGGACTGTTGAACCATTTCAAGGCGTAAAAAGACCGTAATCTGATTTTGTACTTTCCTAATGCTTTGTTTTTATGCTTCTCATCTTGCTTTTTCTTATCACTGAGACATGATATATTCAACCTGTGCAAGTAGCAAGATCGTATGTGAATAAAACATCCCTACTCTATGACATAACTCACAGCAAGATCCTTTTAGACCCACCTCCTAGAGAAATGGAAATAAGAACAAAAATGAACAAATGGGACCTAATGAAACTTAAAAGCTTTTGCACAGCAAAGGAAACCATAAACAAGACCAGAAGACAACCCTCAGAATGGGAGAAAATATTTGCAAATGAAGCAACGGACAAAGGATTAATCTCCAAAATTTACAAGCAGCTCATGCAGCTCAATATCAAAAAAACATACAACCCAATCCAATAATGGGCAGAAGACCTAAATAGACATTTCTCCAAAGAGGATATACAGATTACCAACAAACACATGAAAGGATGCTCAACATCACTAATCATTAGAGAAATGCAAATCAAAACTACAATGAGGTATCACCTCACACTGGTCAGAATGGCCATCATCAAAAAGTCTACAAACAACAAATGCTGGAGAGGGTGTGGAGAAAAGGGAACCCTCTTGCACTGCTGGTGGGAATGCGAATTGGTACAGCCACTACGGAGAACAGTATGGAGGTTCCTTAAAAAACTACAAATAGAACTACCATATGACCCAGCAATCCCACTACTGGGCATATACCCTGAGAAAACCATATTGAAAAAGAGTCATGTACCAAAATGTTCATTGCAGCTCTATTTACAATAGTCAGGAGACAGAAACAACCTAAGTGTCCATCATCGGATGAATGGATAAAGAAGATGTGGCACATATATACAATGGAATATTACTCAGCCATAAAAAGAAACAAAATTGAGCTATTTGTAATGAGGTGGGTAGACCTAGAGTCTGTCATACAGAGTGACGTAAGTCAGAAAGAGAAAGACAAATACCGTATGCTAACACATATATATGGAATTTAAGAAAAAAAATAATGTCATGAAGAACCTTGGGGTAAGACGAGAATAAAGACACAGACCTACTAGAGAATGGACTTGAGGCTATGGGGAGGGGGAAGGGTAAGCTGTGACAAAGTGAGAGAGTGGCATGGACATATAAACACTACCAAACGTAAAATAGATAGCTAGTGGGAAGCAGCCGCATAGCACAGGGAGATCAGCTCGGTGCTTTGTGACCACCTAGAGGGGTGGGATAGGGAGGGTTGGAGGGAGGGAGACGCAAGAGGGAAGAGATACGGGAACATATGTGTATGTATAACTGATTCACTTTGTTATAAAGCAGAAACTAACACAACATTGTAAAGCAATTATACTCCAATAAAGATGTAAAAAAAAAAAAACATCCCTGATCATACGCAGACGGCCTGATTCTCAAATAGCGTCCTTGTATTTTGGAATGTAATGTCATATATTTCAAACTGTGGAGAATTTACAATGAGGAGAAGATCATTGTAAGAAATATTATGTCCATCTTGTTAAATATGAAATCTGTGTTAAGATGGAATTTTATGTGTTTCCAAATATGGTATAGACTATAAACCCTTGGTTGATGTCTAATAGATAAAGAACTCTAACAAGTGGAAAAGGAAAAATCAAAGATATAGATAGAAAATATGACCAAGAAGAAAAAGAATTGAAAAATAAACTTTGACCTTTCTAATAACAAAACATATTAAGTATACCATCTCTACTGATAATATTTTGGTTATATATAAAATGATTTGCACAAACATGTAACAGTCCAACTTTGTAGTTATGTCACAGCAAAAAGAAATGCTCTGAAAACTAATATTTCTGACTAAAAAGAGGGGAAAAAAGAAAAAAAAGGAAATCAGGTGATGGAATATTGAAGAACTTTCTAAAATAATTTATGGTTGTTTCTCATTGAGTTCAGGTACCCAGACTGGATTCACTGGGCTTCTAACGGCCAATTTTATCCCGACGGATTGCACTGAAGGTTGACCACCAAAGCAAACACAAATCAGCATTTTAATTTATGGTCTTTAAAGGAAAATATATATTAAAGTGTCTGTTGTGCTGTACCCCTCAGTGGAAGGTATTTGAAACTAATTACTCTAAGTGCTAGAAGAAGTTTGATTAGTACAATGGCTTTATCCACGTTAATCAGTATCACTCTCCAGAAACTGTGTGCTCTTTGGTGTCACTGGTTGAAGCTTTATTCAGTTCAAACTCAAGTTATTAAACCAAGGCTCAGGGGCTCCCACTATCTGGCCAGTAGAGAACTCAGGTACCACCTATAGCTTTAGGGGTTTCTCTCTGTTATCCCCGTGTTTTCTCATAAAGGTGGGCGTTTACAGTCTACAGTGGGAGGGGAGGGGACAAGGGGGCTCTGCACCCCAAGACCCAGGCCCAGGGGTGTCAAAACTCATCTGACTGTACTTAACATGGGTGCATCTTATTGTCTATTAATTACACTCCCCAAAGTTGATTTAAAACAGGTAATGGAGAAAACATATAAAGATTCTTGGCAACGAGTAAATGAAACAAGCTCCAAGTTATACAGAACATCTTTTCTACGCTGGGTAACGTTCTTTCCAATTTTCTGTAAATGCCTAAGAGGGCTGTCCTGAACGTCATTTTGTTCGTTGAAAACTCCCGAGTTTCTCTCCCCAAACCTAGAGCTGTACACTGTTGCCCAAATATATTTACTAATTTTGGAACTTAACGGCTGCTTCTTGGAGTTGCCCAGTATTTACTTCATCTGAAGCACAGCAGGGTCCCAGGAAAACAAGGTTATCTTTCCTCCAATCTCTAGAAGCAAGAAGAAGGAGGAAGGAAAATCAATAGTCTGATCATCATTCTTCTCCACATGGAGTCTATAGGTTGGGGTGGGTCATTATTCATCTGTGCCGGTGGAAATTGGATTCTAATATTGGAGAAGCAGAAAGCAAATTTTGAGAGCAAAATATGCCGTTAACGTCACGGCTGAACGGCCTGCTGAGGGCTCTTTAATTGCATATGCCACAGTTCCAAGATCCGTGGCACATTCCAAGATGATCCTGGGTCTGTGGTTTCTACGTTGTTATTCCTTTCGAAAAATCAATTACGAAATTTACAGTCTATCATCTTCCCCACACATAAGTGTCTTCAGGTGGACTCCTGAGAAGTGTTTGTTATTAAATATGGGAAGACCTATTTTTCAGTGTAGCTTTTGCCACCGGTTAAACAATGCAAAGAGCCCAAAGGGAGGCATTGTTTTTGCTTTGTTTTGTTGTTGGTTTTTGCTTGTTCTAGATCAAGGGTCAGCACTTTTTTTTTTTTTCCCGCGAAGGGCCAAATAGGAAATGTATTGGCGGGCCAGAAAAGGCAAACTCGAGAACATTATATAATTATTTCTATATTCATTTAAAAGGTAAAAACATTTTTAGCATGTGGGCTTTGCAGGACTAGAGGCTGCCCACAGGCCACAGTTGCTGACCCTGTTTTCGATGGTCTCTAAGGCCTGAACCGACCCTGACCATGGAAATGTACGTGGCTTGCTCAAGACTACCCACAGCTAATTAGAGCACTTAGACTAACTCAGGTCCCTGTGATTTTCCCCAATATGCATAGTTCATTAGATGTCCCTTGGTGCTATAACAAATTATCACACACTTAGTGGTTTAAAACAACAAATTTATTGTCTAACAGTTCTGGAAATCAGGAATATGAAAGGGGCATTTTGTGGGTAAAATCAAGGTGTCGGGCAAGGCTAGTTTCTCCCAGAGGTTCCAGGGGAGAATCTGTGTCTCACCTTCTCCAGCATCTAGAGGCTGCCCGCGTTCCTTGGATCATGGCCGCTCCTCCATCTCGAAAACAAGTACTGTAGCATTTCAAATCCCTCTGTGACATTGACCCCTCTTCTATTTCCTCTTTCAATTATAAGTGTAACAGAGAAGAGCAAACGTGACTGTGTCGGATCTATTCCTTTAGCTCTAACCCTTGTGCTCTGTTGCCTGTGCTGAGTCATGCTGGCTCTGCGCCTTTGGTAAAAGAATGTTGCCTAGAGCCTGAAATACACATGGTAGCCTAGTGCATATTTGTGGATGATACCGACAACAACAAATACATCAGAAGGGACTTTCAAAGCTAGCAAACGTCTGCATTTCCCTGGCAGTCCAGTAGTTAAGACCTCGTGGTTCCACTGGAGGGGGCACGGGTTCGATCCCTGGTCGGAGATCCCGCATGCTGCGCAGCAAAAAAAAAAAAAAAAAAAATTGCTAGCAAACACCTGCTAACATTTTGCCTTCACATTTCCCATCCCATCCCTAGGATGAGGATGGTGAGCTAACCATTTTGATATTTGGAGCTCAAGCAATCTGCCAGTGTTAGACCCTGGAGCAGTTTTGTGTAATCTTGAAGCATTTGAATGTCCCTTCCCTAGCAGGCCAATATTGAGTTTAAAGCTTTGTGTCTGTATATGCGATGGGAAATCCTCTCATGGCTTATTCAAAATCACAGGTACAAAAAAGCCTTGGAATGAACCGTTTGCCCCTAGTAAGACATTCTTAATGAATGAAATAAGAGTCAGTTTTAAGGAGACAATATAGACTGTTTCACTTCCTCTTGCAAATCTTCTTGGGAAAATGATGGGAGGGCATGTCCTCCTGAGACAATCTGATGGGTCCTGAGGGATTAGAGGTTAGAGAGAAAAATTAAGAGCCTTTGTTTCAGTATCCACCCTAACCTTCCCACACCCTGGCTGCCAGGTCCCCTGCCTCTCCGCCTGATGTTTACAAGTGTAGCTGCTGTTCTGTGATGAATTCATTACACGCACCTCATGTCAAACTGTCTAGGACAGAAACCATTAAAAATGAGCTCCTTTGTTTTAAATTAGACACTCGGAAAGCCCATTTTCAAGTACAAATGAATAATGGTGTTTTTACGACCAGGGAGAATTCGTTTTCCTCCTGCCATCTTGTTCAAGGCACAGTCACCTGTTCACTAATTTTCATTTATCTGGATGTTCATTTTTCTAAATTGGACCACCCTTCTCTATCGCAAAACTTATTCAAGTGGCAAAGCATCGAGAAAGCACAGCACTCTTTGCAGAACAAGAAAGATCACGATATTGTCAGAAAATAGCCAAGTTAGTGTTCTGTGCTAAATTAGGTGCCGTTGGACACTGGGTTTTTAACTCTGCTACGGCAACAAAACTCCTGTCTTTCCTAGAACCCCTCCCCACTTTTTGTTATATTAGCCAAAGTCAGTTTTTATTGCTTTTACTAAAGGTTCGGCTTAACTTCCTTCTCCACGCCATTGTTTTCTGTCATCCAGTCTCCTTTTCATAGATATCTGAGATGAAGCCGTCTCATGTTCTGGAACTTTCCCCAAACAAGCCATCAAAACATAAACAGTTAGAGGATCAGCAGGAAATGCACAGACACAGAAAACTGGAGGATGGTTTGAAAGCCATTAATGAATTTTCACCTCTCTGTGCAGTATATAGAAGTGTCACCTAAAAGTATGGCTAGAAAGACATCCTTGTCAAGATAAAGGCTTTCAGCACAGTCAGGACTGTGGGGATTATATTAAAATGTCACCACTAGTAAAAATGGAGTTTGCCAGTCCTGCAAAAAAAAACGTCTCCACAAATGCCGTAGGAAATACCACACTTAATCTTCATCTTAGTCTACATTTAAAATAAATTTTATTTTTTAAGACAACCTTTGGTTTACGGAAAAATTGTGCAGAAAATACAGCAAGTTTCCATATGCTCCTTTTCTCTACACAGCTTCTTCCACTACTAGTGTGATGCATTTCTCACAAAGGATGAACTCACATCGTGTCATTATTAACTATAGTCCGTAGTTTACATTAGGGTTCACTTTTTGTGTTGTACATGTCTGTGGTTTTGACAAATGCAAAGTGCCCTGTATCCGCCATTACAGTGTCACACATGTAAGTTGCACTGCCCCCCAAATCCTCTGTGTTCCACCTCTTCGTCACTCTCCCCCCAACTCCTGGCCACTACCGATCTTCTTACTGTCTCCATAACTTTGCTTTTCCCAGAACGACAGGGGTTGGAATCACACAGTATGTAGCCTTTCAGATTGGCTTCTTTCACTTAACATTCTAAGGTTCTTCCATGTCTCGCCGTAGCTCTGTAGCACATTTCTTTTTAAATCTCTATTCTAGTCTATGAGTATTTTTTCCAGTTTTATTGAGAAATAATTGATATACATCGCTAAGTTTAAGGCGTACAGTGTGGTGGTTTGATTTGCATATACTGTGAGATGATTATTGCAATAGTACATGTATCATTTTAAATGAAAATCTGACTTTTTCTTGTCACCTGTTTGTTGGGGAACGCTCTTCCATGGATCTCTCACAGGTCATAATGGCTTGCTGCCGCTCAGTAAGAGTTGAAACCAACATTTTATGTACGTATGTGTATGTGTATTTCTTTATTTATTGAAACCAACATTTTACGTGAAGTATTATAGAACAGGACAGAACAAAATAGAACAGAAAAGAAAGAAGAAAATATTGAAGCTCATTGCATGTAACAAAGAAATTAAAGATTCGTAAAATTTTGCTTCCGTTGTACAAGAGTGTGTGTTTGCACGGGTAGTGAGACATGAAATATATTTCTTACCACAGTTGTCTGTGTATCTGGGGGATTGATTCCAGGAACTCCCTCCGCGGATAACAAACACAATGGATGCTGGCGTTCCTTATATAAAATAGCATAGTATTTGCACATAACCTATGCACATTCTCCTTATACTTTAAATCGCCTCCAGGTTACTTATAATACCTCCTACAATGTAAATGGGGTGGCAAATGCAAGTTCTGCTTTTTGGAACTTGCTGAGATTCTTTTCTCGGATATTTTTGATCCGTGGTTGGTAGAATCCACAGATGTGGAAGCTGTAGATGTGGATCCGGAGGGGTGACTGCATGTGTTTTTCACTGTGAGTTGTAGCAAACAATCAGATCACTCAGTTCTGGTGGACTCTGTTACACAGATACAGTAAAGTAGAACAGGTGACGAGACGACGACTTTTATAATTTTCTTATATTGTTGTTATCTACGTGGCCATGTTTTTAAATAAAGTGAACATGCTTTGGGTTTTTATGGGGTAGTGAGAAAATACCTATAATTGTTAAACATATATACGTGTATTCCTATATAAGTTTATTATGAGCTGTTCTGATGTAAAACGTGTAAAACACCATTTACAATTAATAATAAAAATGTGTTATTTATCGTTAAGTCCATCTAGCTAATTGATACTCAGTTAATACTTTTGTTGATTTTTGTGGGTCTTGTCTCTCAGGAGACAGAACATGGTTGCAGCTTAACCATGACTCGACCGATGGCCGGGCATCTCACTCTGTTCTTCCCATTAAGCATATCGTCGCTGTATCTGATCTGTGATCTACTTGAAATGATTTTTCACCTTCAAATGATTTAGATTCATTAGACGGAAGCCTCTTTCAGCTTCAGCACTGCTCATTGCGGTAGTGCCAACTATCTCTATTGCCTTTGGAAGAGTTGCAGGGGAACTGATCATTGTTCGGTTTTAAATTAGTTGATAATGGTTGTATTTACAACAAGCTCACAGAATGCTTGGGAATCAGCTCTTGCAAGCTGGCATGACCTGGCTTTCAGCATATCACTCTTACCAACTAAGTTGCCTTTATTTTGAAATATGGGAAGGCTTAGGGGTAAAAATGGCTGTGAATTTTTTTATTACCTCCATTAATTTGTGAAGGGGTTTACATAATCCTCTTTGATTATATATAAATCATCCCTGTTCCTGCCTGGTTTTTCTTCATTGTCTGGATAAGAGACGCTGCACACTAATTATTCATTCATAAGAGCAGACTGGTTGGTGCGCAGCAAAAGCTTTTCTAACGGATTCATTGAAAGTATCACTGGGTGCTTGGAGAACTCAGCAAATGACTTTGAACGAGCACTTCTCACAGTGAATGGTGATAATGCAAAGTAAATTGTGTAATAAATTCCACCACTGACATGGCAATTGGAAAAATCGCTAGCCTGAGAAGTCCCCATTTCGGATTTTAGAAGTAGAAAACTGCAATTTCCTGAAGCCAAATTGTCCCAGGTCAAATCCCAGATGTGCTACTTACTTACTTCCTAGACTTTAGGCAAATTACAATCTATATGCCTCAGTCTCCTCATCTGTAAAATGGGTGTAGTATCAATAGTTCCCAAGCATTTATGACAGCACGGCATGAAGTAAGCCATAGGTAAGTGCCAGCTGTAGCTATCATTGCGTTACTGGGTCCAAGCTCATCCTGCCGTCTGCATGACAGCCCAGTCAATCAAGAAAGGAGGTGCTGGGGCAAGGAATAGCGACTTTATTCAGAAAGCCCTCAGACCTAGGAGCTGGTGGACTCGTGTCCCAAAGAACCATCTTGCCCAGGTTTGGGTGCTAGTTTCTTTTACAGAACAACAAGGTGGAAGTGAGGAAGGAAGTAAAGTAAAAAAGGCAAATACGGGGGCTTCCCTGGTGGCACAGTGGTTGAGAGTCCGCCTGCCGATGCAGGGGACACGGGTTCGTGCCCCGGTCCGGGAAGATCCCACATGCCGCGGAGCGGCTGGGCCCGTGAGCCATGGCCGCTGAGCCTGCGCGTCCGGAACCTGTGCTCCGCAACGGGAGAGGCCACAACAGTGAGAGGCCCGCGTACCGCAAAAAAAAAAAAAAAAGGCAAATACGTTGCCGCAAATATTGCCTGGTTCTCATCAGACTCCAGAGGGGATGCAGTAATTTCTTCTTTCCTGCAGCCATTCACAGGTGGGCCTGATCAGGATGTTTCCTGTGAGCTTAAATGAAGATATTTTAGCTTAGCACTCAGGCGTGGGAGGCAGGGGACTGGAGATGGACCATTATGCGTACCTTAAGCAATAGGCAACATCCCTTTAGTGATTAACTTGTAACGAAAGCAATAGAACACAAAGGTTCAAGTAAAAGAAACAGATCCATTATGGAGTCAGATTTGTTCCTCCGTATTGCAATTGCGCATGAAATGTAACAGTCCTGATCCTAGAAAGACCATATGTCATATACAAGTGGGTGATCAAATATTAATACGCAGGACCCCTTAAACGGGTGTGGACAGGATTAAGGTAACCAATGAAGTATGATGAAGCCCCCAAGACGTAGCAAGAGTGGGAAGCAGTTACTCCTCCAAAGCTTAAAGAGCAAGAGGAAAACGTTATTCCCAGGATGCAATGAGACGCCTGTCGGATCTGTGGCCTTTGCAAGAGGAGGCTGACGCCTTGGAACTCCGCCAGGCACACGGTTGGGTGTAACACTGCTGCGGACTGTTCCGTGCACTCCCTTCCGAGTGGTGCCTCGGAGATAAGGCTCTTTCTATCGTGTGGTTCCACCATCTCACCAGCCTTCCGTCCAACCCTGCACGCAGAAGAGACAGGACAGCGCAGGGCAGCAGCCCATGCATTTTTGAAGCCTGAAAGCGACATGTATCACTCCAGCCCATATTTCGTTGACTAGAATTTAGTCATATGGACCTTAAAGAATCACAGGAGCTACAGAATACAATCCTCGGGAAAAACAATGACTGAATTTGGTGAACATCTGGCGTGAAACATGTAGACACAAAAATTAATCAAGAGCCGATCTAAGAAAGAAATTGAAAACTTTACTTGAGCCAAGCTGAAGATTATAACCTGGGAGACAGCCTTTTAGAAAGCTCTGAGGATATTTCCGAAGAGGTAAGTGGTGGGGGGAGATCAGTATAGATGTGAGTTTGGCGAAGGGGTACCTCTGTGTAATCACGTCTTGGTAAAAGGTTACTATGTTCATGAGGAACAGATATTCTAGTTCATGGTTTTAGTGCTTTTAATGCTTTTCCAGGTATGGGAAGATGCAAGAAGCTGGGTTCATAGCATTTTCTCTTGAAAATATCTGTCTTATGGCCACTTCTGCATTTTCTCAGAGCACAAGATGTCTCATCCTGACCTTCACCCTGAATCCCTTTCAGGGTGTCTCGTACGTCAGCAAACACGGTGACTAACGACTTGATTCTTGTTGAACTGGATGGTGGGCAACGTTCTTTCTTTTACAATCCCCTCCCTTTTGGTCTTAATTTCAACCAAGGTTTGGGAGGCATTTCAGGACCTATCTGTCTCATGGTGCTGGGAATGCTCATTCCCAGGTCAGGTGAGGATTTCGTTGATGGGCCATGCAGTGTGCTCTTACTGTACTAAGCCCCTGTTAACAGTATCAAAGGCCTCTGAGCCACCTGTCATACGGGTCCGTTATGGTCCAGGAAATGGTTCCCTTTTGTTGCTTCTTCCCATATTTAGAGTTACACTATTACAATCATTGATCTCATAGAAATGTATAATTGGTCAATTGTTCCAAGCTGCATCATTATATTTATTGCAGGCTAAATGAAACAATAATCAATAATAAACAGAAACAATAATCCTGTAAACTAGGCAGAACACAAGGAATATAGCTAGTGACACTACTAATGTCATAAGTAAGTCTTGAAGCCAAGAACTTCCATTAGGTGTGGCCCAGTGTCTCCCCAGTTCGTCTGACCAGCCTGTTTTGTTTGCACCAATCTTTACCTTTAAGGGAGATGATACACTGGCATAGTACAGAAAGCTCCCCAAGGATGTCTGCACGGACAAGGCGAATGGTGGGTCATCATGAGCCTTTATAGGATTGAAAGAGGAATCTTAGCTCCTAACCAGTTACATGGCTGGTGCCAGAAGGAGAAAAATTGATCTTTAAGGTTGAGCAGGTATTTCTGCCTCTGGGGAGGTCTGGGTAATGCACACTGCAGCTGCACAAGGCACGCTGGAGGGGAGGGAGGAGGCCACATCCGGCAGAGGAAAGATTCTGTTTAATGTTGTTTCTCTTGCCTTTGATGAATTTTTATTTCATCAGAACAAAGCGGTGAATTGCCTACATGATAAGCAACTGATAAAAATCAGCACTCTCTTCTTGTTTGCAGTCTTTTGACTGAGATGCACACGTGTATCTTTCAGTGACCATAAAATAGAACTATATGCATTAAAGGTAGGATAAACAAGGTATACTTTCACTTCCTGTGTAAATTTAATCCGCTATCCTACTGGGGTTTTATACCACAGGTCATTAGTTCTTACCATGTTTACATCATACACGCTTTAAAAACATGCTACGTAAAATCAGTGTCAATGTAGTAGAAAGTTTCCAAGTGAAGGTGCCAGTGGGACAATTAGACTTGCCAATTTCAGATCATTGGAATCAATATCAGAATTTTGTAACACGTGACAGCCTTTACTGCCTTTGACCGCCTCAGTCTTCTAATTTTATTTATTTTTCTTATTAATTGTTATTGGAGTATGGTTGCTTTACAACTTCTAATTTTAAAATAGAGATAAAGCACCTATCTCTCGGGATTATTTTCACGATTTAATGAAGTAATTCCATGTTTGTGTGTATACATAGATATAAACATTCAACACATTTTAATCACTTATTTACTTTATCTCCATTATTCTTAAAATTAGGGAGAGTAGAATGCCAGCTTCTGCTTGGCAACGGCTATGCAGATCGGTGACCTTTGAAAAACTTTTAAAAACACATTCGTTTTAATTTTTTTTAAAAAAATGAAGCAATCAACCATAGAGTTTCACTTTGGGCAGATTTATAATATGTTTTAAAATCTAAGAACGATGTGTTTATAGTAGCATATTTATGAAAAGACTGTGGCGCTTTTTTTCTATTTTATCATGCTACCATAGCAATTCTTTCGAAAAATTAAGCAATAGATGAGGCTTCCTTTGTACCTCAAGGTCTGTTGAAGGAAATAAATGAGATTAGGAGGATATTGAGAGAGGGTGTTCTTCAGTGCGCTTTCAGCCGGTGCCATTCATGGCTAAATAAGGAAAGAAAAACCAGTGTGAACAGGCTTAAACCCTCCTACTCTGCCCTCCTGCCTCTCCACGCTTCTTCTGTATGTGTGTGTGCACACGTATATGCGTATATGCATGTGTGTGCATACACACACGTGTATCTATGTACACACACAAACACGGATCTTGTCACTTGGAGTGTAGAGAATACTTAAATTCTGCAGAAACACAATGGAAATGGATAGCTATGGGAGGATATTTTTTTACTACATGTTCAAAGGCAGAACTCATGCTGAAAATGTAGTCACGGGTTTAAATGGACAAAGGATACCTCAGTTTCGGAGATTTTACCAGAAGCACATAGCTATCATAGAGATCAGAGTACATTTGAATACGGCATCAAAGAGGATGCTGGAAAGGAGCAGAAGGACCATCGGACAGGGCGGTGATGTAGGCTGGTGTGAGGAAGAGCTCTTGAACTGGCCGTGTTAAATCGTGTTTAAACTGGGATCATTTTCTAATAAGCCTGTCCAAGCCCTGGTGGCAATATGGCGGCCTTCGCAGAGCCCAGGACACAAACCAATGGGAGTATTTGTAATACTCAAGTATTGCTCGAGTAATACTCAAGTATTACTCAAGTAATACTCAAGCATGAGTATTTTAGCAAAATAAATGGAGGTGACCACAATAGTTGACTCTGGTTTGTGTCTTATTTGGCAGGTCTTACTACGAACGGAATATCTTCCTTTTTGTGATTTCTCCCATTGTGGAAACACGAACTGTGAACACCATGGAAGGATCTGGAGACTCAGTTCTTGAAATAATATATTTCGGGAGTGCAAGTTAGGGGACCAGCTGAGTGAGTTTCTAGTCCAGCCAATTCAGCTTGCTGGACCTCAGTTTCCTTGTACATGAAGTGAGAGGTCTCTAAGATCCTACTTAGTACTGAAACTATATTAGTAAATTTTAAAATCAAAAAAGGCAAATTGTCTCACATAACTGGAAAAGCCAGGTGTGATACAGGCTTCAGGCAAAGTTAAATTCCAGGGGAGGGAGGTGTGGCAGAAACATCATCAGATCTGCCTTCTTTTGTGTGATGACATCAAATCTATGAAGTTCCTTCAAATTAGCGGCAGTGATGTCTTCAGAGAATTCCAAACTTCATCGTTATAGCTTCCGATCCAAAAGAGAAAAAATGTGTATTTAAAAAAGAATCATCTTAAGTTCAAAAAGTCCTATGCAGTTGGTTACAGGTCATCATTACTGATATCTTTATAGCTTATGATCAAGAGGAAAGCTACAATAATCCCTAAGAGAAATGATAAACGGAGTGCTATGGGATCAGAAGACTCAATACTGTTAAGATGCCATTTTTCCCCAAATTGATTTATACATTCAGTGAAATCCAGTCACAACCCTGGAAGGCTTTCGCAAGCTGAGCGTGGCGTCAGGATTCAAGACATCCCCGTGACTGTGTCCTCTACATATTCGTGCCTCTGTGCGTCCTCTCCCCTTGAGTGTGGATCGCATCAGTGACTTGATTCTAACAAAAGTGATGGACGCCACTCTGAATTGCGTATTAGGTAGGACTCCATCTCGCTAGTAGACATGGCTAGATTACTGCTACTTGCTAGTCGTAGTTCCTAGATTCGCTCTACGATCTCTCATTTGCTGGCTTCGGAAAAGCAAGCTTCTGTGAATCCAGCTGCAAGGAAATGAATCTGCCAACAACCTGAGGGATCAGGGACGTGGACCCTTTACTAGTCAAGCTTCCAGATGAGGACCCGGGCCTGGCAGCCTCCTTCCATTGCGGTCTGGTGAGACCCTAAGCTGAGGATCCAGGAGCCTGTGCCACATTCCTGACCCACAGAACCTGTCCGACCGTGGATGAACTGTTTTAAGATGCACATCTCTGGTAACGTGCTAGGCAGCAGTGGGTACCACTCTACCGCGTCTTAATTTCATGCAGAAATGCAAAGGCTCCAGGATAACCAGACAGGGTGGAAAAAAATTTCCCTTCTTCCCTTCCAGGTTCTATGGCTGGTCTAATAGTTAAATTGACATAAGACGGTAACAGGAGAAAAATACAAAATTTGTATGTACAGGTGCCCCATAAAAATGTGAAACTCCCTGGCTGTAAGGTAATTGGGGCCTATATACCATCTTGAGCTAAAGTTAAGCAACTGCTCTTAACCACAAAGGGCAGTCGCTTTCTAAAATAGAGGGTTGTACATCACGTCATTGGATATGTGATCGGGCTGCAGGAGAACAAAATGTGCCACCCTGGAATGTTTTGGCATGTGGATGATTTCCAGCCGAAAACAATCAAGGCCCAAAAGACTCAGGGAGAAACTTTGACCTACCCCCTAACTTCTTAAAAGATTATAGATTGAGGACCTGTTCCAGGAAGGGAGCATCACCATAGGTAACCATAGTATGAACTAGCTGTGGAGACGGGGTGGGGGAACCCAGCAGTCTGTTTGTTAGAATTCCTCTGTGTCCCACTGTCCCTGCTTGGCTCAGCAAACATCTATTTAGCAGACATTTGCTTTTCCATCTCCATGTGAATTGCCTTCCTCTAACCTCAGCATCTTCTTTGGTCTTTAGCTGAAGATGGTCTTTAAGGTGAGGGTCTCGGCCATGTTGGCAACTTACTCAGTTTCCCTGGGTCTCTCCCATGTATGCATGGGATTAAACTTGTGTTTGATTTTTCTCCTGTTCATCTGTCTCACGTCAATTTAATTCTTAGACCAGCCAGAAGAACCTCGAAGGGGAGAGGAAAATTTCTTCCTGCCCAACAGGACTCAAATAAGACAGGTGAATATGAAACTCTGCATCTGGGTGGTATATAGGGAATTAAGAACTTTGAACCCACATGCTTGCTAGGACAAGACAAGTAAAAGTAAATTGACCAGACGAAAGAGAAAGCGGTAAGGCCCCTGGGGAGGCACATCCCGCAGCCGTCTAGACACAGACACTGTCTCTTTACTTCTCAGGTGTGTTGCTCTGCAGATATGAAGTCCCAGGGTTATCAGGTAAAATCGTTTCTCCAAGAGAAGCAGAGTTGAATGTGAAATCTCCCAGTTTCAAATTCAGACTATCCAACTCTCTTTTGATTTTTAACACGGCACAGGTTAACACTGAAGGGGTTATGAGAAAGAGAACGCGGCTCTTAGAGAAATTACGGCCTGCGGAGATCAGCTTAAAACCTCCAGATTCGATGTCTGGTTTGGGATGTGAGCTGCAGGGCATAGTTTCACACGAGTGGTCTGGGCGCTGTGAGCACAGCCGGATGGGCCCAGGGGCTGTGGGTTCCGAGTGGGTTCCTCCTAACTCAAGGCCACGGAGACGGGCTCCAGCTACTTAAGACATGAACTTCACATCTGAGCCCGGAGGCGTGGAAGAATGAACTTGCATAATTGATCATTAGCCACAGAGCGCAAAGCCTCCCAGCATATTAAGGGCATTATCAGTTGAAGATGGATGGATGTCTTTCCATCCTCCGCTCATGTCTCAGTTCTGCAAGGAACTTGAACCTCAGCTTTGAATTAAAAATTTCATAAGAATACCAATGAGAGGGGAAAAGTAAGTTTAAGTAAGTACACGAATTCTCCTGGGTTAGATTCAGGGCAAGCTTCCTTGCCTATGAGTGGGCATAGTTCCTATTAAACGAATAAGATTTGCAAGTGCCACTGAGGTCCATAAACAAATGAGGTCCAAAAGTCTATGCTGCCCTTCTATGAGGACTGATCTCAGCTTGTCCCCATTTAACCTTTCACCTGCTCTCTTGTTTTCCTACATAGAACCATGGCATATGTTTTAGCAAAGCATTGAAAATAAAATCAAGGTTGACTTGAAAATCTATTGACTTTTTTTCCTGTGGAAAGAAATAAAGTAATTTCGTGTTTTTTTTAACTCAAAGAAGTACTGTTCTCTGTCAGTTCCAATTGAATGTCCAAAGAAGAAAAATGATTCCGTATCTCAGGGAAAGACTGAGTCGAATCGAGGGTCATGGTCTTTTTTTTAGGGACTGAAATCCATCAATAAATGCCCACAAAAAGAAAAAAAAATGTCAGTGCGATTTTTTTTTATTTGAAGTAAGCTACGTGCTTTTGCTTTGATGTGGACTAAGAATTTGTGTTGTGTGGTTGCTGTGTTATTATTACTCTTGTTTCACTGTACTTTTTAAACAAATCAGCCATTAGGTTTTACATTCCACAAGGGCAGGTACCAAAAACCATTTGCTAAACCAAAGTCTGATGCAAATCACCTTGCAGAATGCTAGGAATGTAGCTGGTTCCCAAACTCTAGTGACGTCGTACTGGGGTTGCTCGGGGCCTCTTAGCTTGTGTTCTAGGCTCCAAGCGTCACGCGTACCTGAGCACCTTGACGCTCTTAAACACGTAACTGGGATGTTCGTGAATTTAGAGATGCCCGAGATTTAGAAAATACAGAAATTACGGAAATGTGTTACGCCTCCACCCAAATCTTGGATAAATCTCCTTCTCTTCCTGGGCTTCCTTTCCACTTGTTCGATCAGATCCGTGTTTCCTAGCACGGAGGAGCGTGGCTCAGTCACCATACAAGCTAGTGTTAGGTGGCACTTGGCACGGCATAAAATAACATTAAATCACTTAGAGAGAAATGATCTCCATTTCAATTACCTTTTGATTTTGGTTCCATTAAGGGGAGAGTCTCTTTGGTCCTGGCACGAGTTTTACACTTTTTAATCTCCCTGTTTAGCAAAGAGAGACGCAACTTCAGGCTTGGAATCTTTTCTATGTAAGAGTCCCGCAAGAATTTTATATTGTTGAATAATTTTATTGTATTTTACAATTATCTTCTGCATCCGTCAGAATCCCATCAGAGAAGCATAGCTAAAATGAGTATCGTAGAATAAGAATCAATTCTAGGAATAAGAGGTGATACCAGTGTTTCAATCAGGGAAACGTCAGCTGCTCCCCCAGGAGACATTTTTGCTTGTGGTACTGGCATTTAGCATCTCATGGTGGAGGCCAGGGATGTTGCTAAACATCTTACCTTGTCTAGGACAGATCACCACAACGAAGATTATCTGCTCCCAAATATCGATAGTACTGCCGGAAAAACTAGGCCTGATAGAGCTGTGAGAGTAGCTGGTAGGGTGTGGAAACATCCGTAAAGGGCCGTGACTCTGCCCTAGGGGCAAAGCGGTTTTCCATTTACTGTGTAACATAAAGTTCTCTTTGCAAACAAAGTCAACTTAAACAAATGAGTACATTCAAAGGCAAACACTAAGAAAAGGAAGACAGACGTGGTGCTCAAAAAAGGTCAACAATCTGTAAGTCGTGCATAATTAACATGCTTGTGAAATATTAAAATTAACTCTAATATTCCTCCCAGTCTTACCTTAACATTCAGTCTTTTTGAGGCCAACGCTCCAATGTTACCTAAGCAATGTCCATTCATCCTGGGTGTCATACTTAAGGTGCTCTGACAGGTCGGGGTAGCCATAGGCCAAGGTCAAAATAAAGACTAGTATTCACAGTCTTGCTTACAGACAGAAAGGGCCAGGTGACTATTTTTGGACAGTGAGATTTAAACGGAAGCTATTGAGTAGGACTTCTAGGAAAGCTCCGTAAAAGAATGCTGACTCCTGGGCTTCCCTGGTGGCGCAGTGGTTGAGAGTCCGCCTGCCGATGCAGGGGACACGGGTTCGTGCCCCGGTCCGGGAAGATCCCACATGCCGCGGAGCGGCTGGACCCGTGAGCCATGGCCGCTGAGCCTGCGCGTCCGGAGCCTGTGCTCCGCAACGGGAGAGGCCACAACAGTGAGAGGCCCGCGTACCGCAAAAAAAAAATAGTTTTCCCGTTCCTCGGGATGCTGATGCAGTGGCCAGTTCAACAGAAGCCTGTTGCCACAATGAGACAACTGTGAGGATAAAAGCAGGTGATAAAGATGGCAAAGTGGAAAGATAGAATGAGTCTAAAAAATAATGGCAATGAAATTCCTCTGCACTAGCTCTGGACTCCCCACTGCAGGATTCCATGTTAGATAAGAGGAAGAAAAAACAGGTCTGTCTTATTTAATTTAAGCCTCTCCTGTTTTATGTTATTAGTATATGCAACTCTAACCCTCATACTCACTGTGTTCTAATTCTGTGGCTCATAACTCTCCCTCACTTTCCTAATTTAAAACATGCACAAACTGTTTACCATTATTGCGTCTCCACCTTTCAGCTTCACCTTTAAACTCTCCATTTCCAGTAAACAATATTGAGAACTTTTGTTGTGCCTTTTTCTTTCACAATTCCGTGAGAAGTACAATTTATTTGCAGAAAAACCCTGAGTGCTTCACTTTGATATTCCAATTGCTAAACCAGAGGGACTTGCCTCCTGAAAAAAAGGTGAACCTTGCTCATTGTCTGTCTCTAAACTCTGCTATTGTAACTGAGCAGGACCCTCTGGGATCTTCCGGGGAAAGACCCTCCCCCATAGCCTGGGCTTTAACTCCTCTCTGAAGTACCCAGATAATAGTATCTGATGCACATTCCTGAGTTGTCTTACAGATGCTAAAACCCCCACCAAATGGAAGATGTTAACCACTTGATGACCACGAGCACGTAGCCCCCAGATCTACTGGAGCCTGAGGATGGATAACGTGAGCCCCTGTGACACCATCCTGTTACCTCACCATCAGCCAATCAGAGAACTGTGCATGAGCTGATCACACACCCTGAGACCCCCTCCCTCACCCGGTCTTTAAAAATGCTTTGCTGAAACCCACTGGGAAGTCCGGGTCTTTTGAGCACTAGTGGCCCTGGACTCCTTGCTTGGCACCTGCAATAAACGCTGCAGTTTCCTTCACCACAACCTGGTGTCAGTAGATTGGCCTTACTGTGCACGGGTGAGTGGACCCAAGTTTGGTTCAACAACACTGCTATTTAATGGGAAAAGAAATCCGTGGCCTTACCTACCACTAAGCATCTAAAGCAGTGCTTCCCACCCGGGGCCTGGAAAGTTGGTCCCCTTGAGAAAATCTGGCAACTTGAAGACGTTTTTGGTCGTGCCCATGTGGGGTTTGGAGTAGAGGGTAGAGCGCAGGGATGCTGACAACATCCTACAATGTACAGGACGGCCCCCAACAAAGGACCATCTGGCCCAGGGTCCGGAGCTCATGTTGGGAAACCCTAAACGGTCTAAATGCTAGAGATTTGTCACCTGAGGGAGACATGACCATGTGAGAATCAGGAAGCCACTCTCTTTCCATGAGGTGAAAACTATTTTAAAAACATGTTCTCGTCAGTGGTCATCGCTGCTCCAAGCCCTCCCAGGAGACAACGACCAAATTTCTGTTCATTCCCAGAGAGAAAGGTGAAGTGTTCCTCTTGGCAAAGAGTTTAATTTCTCAGCACGTTCCTGGCAGCAAGAATTAGCAGTGGGTGACCGACTTGTACAGGGACTTGTAATCAAAAGCTCCAAGTTACTGTGTAGACAGTGTTGAGACTGGGTTTAAAGATTAGTCTGGGTAATAAGGAGGGTTCAGTGATTGACAGCTTTCACTAAGGGCTCTAAATTGCAAATCAATGTTCTTTGCTTCCATAAATGTATGTGTTAAGGAGAAAAAAAAAATCCATAGGTGTCCCTTGAAAAATTTTGCAAAAACCTAATTCAACTCTTAAGAAACCAAACCTTGGCATCACGAGTACCAGATATTTTCAGAGAACGAAAAGCTAAAGATGATTAAACATTATAAGGAAACCTGTACGTTCCTGCCCAAATAGTAATATTTTTTTCAACCATGAGATCGTTTGGTGAAAAACGTCAGTTCACAGAAGTGACAGGCAACTATTGACTTTAGTTGCCTAAATTATCTATTAGAGTGAAACAGTGAAAGGACAATTCTGACTCTTCTCACTGTCATAGTTTAACTTGACACTCATGGATGTTTTGACCATATTCCCAAACAGGCCTACTGTAGGCGGACAGCCCCATAGTGGCGAATATCCGGGAACTTATCCCCAGAGGCCACATAAGGAAGAGCTTGGGAGGACCCCCGAGTATTCCCCCAGAGCATAAGAGGGTGGGATGCCTGTAGGGTCTGGTCTGAGACCACCGCCCATGGCATTTTGTCCTACCTCCGTCAAAATGGAGCAGAGGCCCCAGGAACAGGGTGGCAGTCACCTGGCCCCTTGAGGTGTAGGACCAGGCTTATGGGGAACTAGCTCTTATTGTCACCGGTAGTGGGCTCCGGCCCCTCGCTGCTCGAAAGCTACTAAAGAGGCCAGGTTGGTGGAAAGGAAAGTTTGCTTTAATTTGGATGCCGGCAACCTGGGGAGGGGGACGCCCGTCCAAAGGACGCTGACAATGGGGGGCAAGAGCTTTTATAGACAGAGGAAGGGGGCTGCGTGCAGAAACAACACAGGAAGCTCCCACAGGCTTCTTGAACTTGGTCATTGGTGGTCTGACCAGTGTCATCTTGATTGTTTTAGGCACAGCTGGTTGGTTGTTCCCATTCCTTTGAGGCCAGTTCTCAGAACTGTGGCAGATTTTGTCATGGCTACAGTCTGGTCGTCATGCAGTTAACTTCTTCCACCTGGTAGGGTTTCAGTATCTGCAAAACAGCTCCCAGGACACGGCTCAGAATATGATCTCTAGCCCTTGAGGGGGAACTAAAGGGCCTTGACGATGCTTAGTGACTAAACTATTATTATTTGGTCTCCTTTGACTGTTTTCCTTTGTTTCCACATTTTCTTACTTCTCTGATTAAACTTATTCTTTGGCTAATGCTTTTCCAGAGACAAAAAGCAGGCAGAGGACATCAGGGGGAAGGACCATAGGGTCCTGCTTTGTTTCACTGTATCTATTTGTCCTTTTCCATCTATGTGAGTGATACACCGTCTGAATCTAAAGGCAGCCTCTGTGTCTTTATCACTGCAATCTGTCTGGCCTTCACCTCGGCCTTGCCTTGTGTGGTGTGCTGGCATCCCAGGCTCACAATGAAGAAGAGCCCATCCAGGACATCGGGGATTTAGTTATCCCACCAAGCAGGGAAAGAGATTAGGATGCTGACTTGAGATAGCTCCTACTCGTGGAAACTCAAATGCCAGTAGGTTCCAGGGAAGGCAATGAAAGGAAGGGAAATGGGGTTATTATCCATAATTAGGGAATCGTGGACACCATGTGGAACTAAAGGTATTTGCTCCTTTCTGAAAGAGGGCTGGGCCCAGTTCTAGGCAATTGTTGCCCTGGAGAAACATGAGGCTGAAATGACTGCATTTTCTGACCATTCTCCCAGCACATAATGCACATTTGAGTCCATATGGTCAACCACTTTATATAAGGGTATTCATTCTGACCTGATTTCACCTGCAGAACTAAGTTCAGTTCCTAGATCTACTCTGTTGTACAAGACACATAACTTTTGTTTAGTTTTGTTTCCTATGTATGTGGAAGAATGCTGGCTTTTTTAAGTTTAGGTTATTTCACATATAAAAAAATTGAAATCACAGAAATTTGAATTCATACTGCCTGAAGAAAGAAGGAAATTTGTCTTTTCACATAATAATGAGTCCAGTGTACCACAGGCAAAGGGTTCCATGGCCGGTTGGTTCAGGGGCTGGAGGTTTTAGACAAAGCAATTATGCAAGAAAGTACAAATGTAAGGTATCCAGATTAAAAAGGAAGGTGGTGTCATGAAAACATACGCTGTCAGAGGTAAAGAGAACTTTTAGAATGATCTCCTTCCTACTCTGCACTGGGAAAAGGCAATGGCTGAGCCCAGAGAGGGTGCTGAGTCACCAGGACACAGAGCTTGAGGAGAGAGGGCAGATCAGGGAAGAGCATAGATTACGTAGATTGAATTATACATTTAAAACCTTCTCATAAAGTCCAGGCCCAGACACAGAGCTTCACTGGTGAATTCCAAATATTTCAGAAGAATTAATACTAATTCTTCACAAACTCTTTCCCAAAATTTAAAGCGGAAGGAACACTTCTCTGTTTATTCTTGAGGCCCAGATTACCTGATACCAAATCCTGCAAACACCTCACCAGAAAAGAAAACTACAGACCAATATCTCTTCAGTAGAGATGCAAAAATCCTCAACAAAGTAGTAGTAAACTAATCCAGTGACATATGGAAAATAATATATACCATGGCCAACTGGGATTTATCTCAGCAAAGGAAAGTCATTTTAACATCTGGAAACCAATTAATGTAGTACAGTCTACCGACAGAAAAAATGTCAGTGACCCAATGATTATCTCAATAGACTCAGAAAATATTCTGTGAAATTCAGTAACCTATTATAATAAGAAGCTTAACAAAATAAGAATGTAACAGAGTTTCCTTGAAACTGAAAATATCATCTACAAACATTCCACAGTTAACATCAAACTTGATGGTTCTGAATGTTTCTTCTTAATCATGAAAGACACAGAAGTTTCCTCCTGCATGTTCCTTTCAACACTGTACTGGAGGTTTTAGCCAAGGCAATTAGGCAAGAAAATAAAAATGTAAGGTATCCAGATTAAAAAGGAAGGCGTGAAATGGTGCAATTTGCAGATGGCATGATTTTGTATTTAGAAACTGCTTAGAAATTCATTTTTAAAAACCTTTTAGAACTAATGAAAGAGTTCAGCAATGCAGCAAGCTTGCAGGAGATAAGATACATATACAAAAAAAAGACTGTATTTCTATACACTAGGAATGAATAATATAAATTAAATCAAGCAAACAATTCAATTTGCAACAGCTTCATAAGAAAAAAAATGCTTAAGAGAAATGTGACAGAAGAATCACGAAACTTGTACTCTGAAAGCTACAAAACAGTGTTGAAACAATAAATGCTGGAGAGGGTGTGGAGAAAAGGGAACCCTCTTGCACTGTTGGTGGGGATGTAAATTGATACAGACACTATGGAGAACAGTAGGGAGGTTCCTTAAAAAACTAAAAATAGAACTACCATATGACCCAGCAACCCCACTACTGGGCATATACCCTGAGAAAACCGTAACTCAAAAAGAGTCATGTACCACAATGTTCACTGCAGCTCTGTTTACAATAGCCAGGACATGGAAGCAACCTAAATGTCCATTGACAGATGAATGGATAAAGAAGATGTGGCACATATATACAGTGGAATATTACTCAGCCATAAAAGGGAACAAAACTGAGTTATTTGTAGTGAGGTGGATGGACCTAGAGTCTGTCATACAGAGTGAAGTAAGTCAGAAAGAGAAAAACAAATACTGTATGCTAACACATATATATGGAATGTAAAACAAAAAAAAGAAAGGTTCTGAAGAACCTCGGGCAGGACAGGAATAAAGACCCAGACTTAGAGAATGGACTTGAGGACACGGGGAGGGGGAAGGGTAAGGTGGGACGAAGTGAGAGAGTGGCATGGACATATATACACTAACAGATATAGAATGGATGGCTGGTGGGAAGCAGCTGCATAGCCCAGGGATATCAACTCAGTGCTTTGTGACCACCTAGAGGGGTGGGATAGGGAGGGTGGGAGGGAGACGCAAGAGGGAGTGGATACGGGGATATATGTATACGTATGGCTGATTCACTTTGTTATACAGCAGAAGCTAACGCACCACTGTAGAGCAATTATATTCCAATAAAGATGTTGAAAAAAAAAGTGTTGAAAGAAATTAATTTTCTAGCTCAGGCATACAGTCAAGAAAACACAACACAAGACATCAAAATTGGAAAAGGAAAAGGAAAACTATACCTACATGCAGATGTCATAATCTTATACATAGAAAATCCTAACAAATCCATATGAAAACTCTTAGAAATAGTAAATGAGTTCAGCAAGGTTTCAAATCAGTTGTATTTCTAGACAGTAGCAATGAGCAAACTGAGAATAAAATTCCAAAAAACCTACTTATAATGGCAGGAAAAATGTGAAATACAAATACATTTTAACAAGAAGTACAAACATATACTCAAAACTAAAAACATGGTTGAAAGAAATTAAGGATGATCTAAATAAACAGAAAGATAGCCCATGATTCTGGATCAAAAGACTTAATACTGTTAAGATGATGATACTCCCAAATTGATCTAAAGATTAAACACAACCAAAATTTTAGCTGACTTCTTTGTGGAAATTGACAAGCTCACTGTAAGTTCCATATAGAAACACAAAAGACCCAGAATAGCCAAACAACCTTGAAAATAGAACAGAGTTGGAGGATTCACATTTCTCAATTTCAAGACTTAATACGAAACAACAGGACAGAAGCAAGGGAGGAACTTACAGATAAATGCAATAGAAGACCAATAACAGCAAGTGTTGTTGAGCCATTGGTAGAATCTCAACAATGGTTCACCGTTGATAGGAATGCAAAGTGGTACAGCTGCTTTGGAAAATAGTTTGGCAATTCTTGAAAATAATAAGTATAGCATTACTATATGACCTAGTATTTACCCAAGAGAAGTGAAGACACATATGCACACAAAGACTTGGGCCTTAATGCTTATAATAGTATTATTAATAATAGCCCAAAATGGAAACAACTCAACGTCCACCAGTGATGAATAGATAATGAAAATACAATGGATAATATTCAGCTATTAAAAGGAAAGAAGGGGCTTCCCTGGTGGCGCAGTGGTTGAGAGTCCGCCTGCCGATGCAGGGCACACGGTGCCCCGGTCCGGGAGGATCCCACATGCCGTGGAGCGGCTGGGCCCGTGAGCCATGGCCGCTGAGCCTGCGCGTCCGGAGCCTGTGCTCCGCAACGGGAGAGGCCACGGCGGTGGGAGGCCCGCGTACCGCAAAAAAAAAAAAAAAAAGAACGAAAGAAGTACGTGCTACACCATGGATGAAACTTAAAAATGGGATTCCAAGCGAAATACGCTATTTACAAAAGTTCGCATTCTGCATGATTTCATTTGTGTGAAGTGTCTGGAACAGGTAAATCTACAGTCAGAAAGTAGCTTAATGATCACCTGGAAGCTATGCAAGGGCACTTTTTAAAATAGGTGATGAGGTGGTGTCACATTTATTCTGTTTTCACAGATTCCATTCACTGGGTGAAACCTGGAGCAAAAGGCATTTTAATGAAATGCTTTGCAAACCAAAACTGAAAAAAAATGATCCGCATCACTGTTCAACATTGTTGAGTTGACTAAACCATGATTACTTTTCTGAAAATAAAAATCTTTGCGTGAATACAAAAAATAATTGTAATTAGGGCTTTTGGAAGAGCAAGAACTGATTAAAATGCTCATCTTTTATTCATCACATACATTTTTCATCAGGGGACTATTTTTATTAACTCAGGCTAATATAGAAACCATT
The DNA here is from genome assembly GCF_011762595.2 of Tursiops truncatus. Lineage (NCBI taxonomy): Eukaryota > Metazoa > Chordata > Mammalia > Artiodactyla > Delphinidae > Tursiops > Tursiops truncatus. The sequence goes on along the minus strand of NC_047046.1, from coordinate 4,349,463 downwards.
ATTTTATGAAATTGTGGGAACAATTGGCCCATGACAATTTAATACTGTTTTCCAAAACTCTCGTTTTGCAGGAGCTTAGATAAGCCAAGTTCACATGGGTGTTTTCTTAATTTCTTAAGCACAGACCCTCTGTGAGGCAGTTGTCACAAGCCAGTAATTGACATGCAGTCATGGTGTGTTACTATCTCCCACGTAATACTCCTTAATTTCCACTAGGATCCTCTGAGTAGGAAGAAAACAAAAAGCTATGACATGGGGAACTGACCACAGGGCTTCCTGGGGTGTGTCCCCTCCCCCCCAACATGAAAGCTCACATTTTCTGAGCTAAATCACATCAAAAAAAAATGCTTCTTGAATGGCTGCAGATTAGAAGGGCAACACTGAATGCTTAGAGAACTAGAATATTTTAATTATCCTTGATCTGTACACTGCATAAGACTTCACAGACACAGAACAACCAAGAAATAGAGCAATTTGCACAAACTTGGCAGATACTGCAAGGGAGACACAGATAAGAAACTTCAACCTTCACTTATCGTCCTCTTTCCACTGTACCCCATGCTCCTGTGTTGATAGGTAGGAAATGGAGTTTTCTAGTAATCATGGAGAAGGATAATAAGAAAAGGTATGCTTTGGGGAGATTCTTTATTGAGAGAACACAGAGAATTAAGTCCAAGGCTCTTAATGAGGGGGAGGTACGGTAAGATTATGTTTTCAGCTCTGGGTAACATAAATCCCTGTTACAGTTTATAAATATATAAAGAACTTAGGTTTTCTTGTAGTAAGAAGCCTGGATATGGGCAGTTTATAGATGAAGTGGTCGTTCATGTTGTCATCAAGAGTCCAGATCCTTCCCTCATTTTCCCCCCAATTCAGCAGGTGATTCCTGCCACATGGTCACAAAATGACTGCTATATCTCCATCCTTTACATCTATATTCCAGGGAGAGAAAAGGGGGTGGTGCCAACAGACTTCTTCTCACAGGTCTTTGCTTTTTATTAGAATAGGTTTGCTTTCCCTAAAAAATTTCAAGTATGTGACCTTGATTCAAACTGGGTCACGTGACGCCTAGTTACAAGAGAATCCAGAAAATATTTTTGCTTCCCGGTCTCTGTGGTAAAGAATGGCAGGGAAGGAACAGGATGGCTGTAAAGTGGCCAACTCAAAGTGTTTACCACTGAACTGAGTCCTACAGTAAAACAAGGAATGCTCCCAGGCCCATGAAAGAGTGAACAAAAATTTTAATCTCTACTTTCAGTGAATTTGATTTCATCTTATCTTAGAAATGATCGTGAATACTGATGGAACTCGATTTTGACAGTTTCCTTTATCAACATTCCATTAACCAAAAGCAACTGATTGTTTTGGGAGGCACACATCCGTTAAAATGAGTGTGTGGGGGGAGAAGACAATCAGAAGACAGAAATGAAGAATTATTGCGAAATGTGAAATCACCGTCCAAAGAGAAATAGCAGAAAGAATTGCTGGCATTAATTACTAGGTATGTAGCACTTCAACGCCCCTCAAAAATAAATGAATAACGTGTGGAGAGCTAACACAGCTAAGAGTGGGGTGACGTTTTGCCATCCAGTGGAGACCTGAGTGTGTTACAGCATTTAAGTAAAATCTGCTTTCTGAGAGAGGCCGTCATTCACCCCAACGAGATGGGATGCTTCTGTGGCATGAGCTCTGTTTATTTTGCAATCAGATGGTAACTTCTACACTTTCGCTTTTGAAGGTCAACAATCTATCTTTGTTTTGTGGAGGTATTTTTATGCTCAGTAGAATGGCTTAAAGGGATGATAATTAACAGGAGGTGAGGACCAAGAACAAATGAATTGTGAGTTTCTGGAAAAGCCCCAGCTGTATTCTAAAAGAAGATGTTTGACGCAAATTGGCAGTATAAATCAAGGTCTTCTGAAGCTTGAAGTGGTGTGTTCGCCTGCTGACCTATCAGGTTCCTTTGAATCTTCTGTCACTGTGGCCTCGCCTTCCCTGGTCAACAAGAGAAGGACATTTGCATGGAAAGAAAAATGGAGCCCTAGGACATGTTAAGAGCAGAAGAATGGGTGCTCTTGATGGAAACTGAAAACCAATTGAATGTGCTATCTTTTTCCTGGAAACTTCTTCTCAGTCTTTAACTAGTGTCTCCCTCTTACCATCCGGGTCTCCATCCAAATGTCACCTCCTCAGGGAAGCCCTCCCACCTAGCACACCACTATTCCCAAGCGACCACGTTTATATCTTTCCTAAAGTTTTCACAGTTTGTTCTTAGTTTGTTAATGTCCCCGTTTATCTGTTTAGTTTGTCTCTCCCACTAGTTTTCCAATGAACTGACAGCACGAACCATGCTCATTTATTATTTTAAAATATGCATTTGATCGTCTCCAATTTCTTTCATCCCTGTCTCATAGTTTTCAGAGTCCAGGTCTTTTGCCTCCTTAGGTAGGTTTCTTGTTATAGGTATTTCATTCTTTTTGATGTGATGCTAAATGGGCTTGTTTTCTTAATTTCTCCTCTGATACTCTCTAAGGCTTAGACAGGCATCAGTTTACAGGCAAATTTTGTATCGGGTTTGATTCTAAGTGCACCTAACTCCTAGACTGCCACAAACAATTTAAAATCTTATTGGGGCAGTGAACCCTTATACCTGAGTGAGAAGCAAGGGGTGGGAGGCATGGGAAATCATCAGGACTGGGGTGAACTGGGGGTCCTTATTCTCAGACCCAGCTGATTGTTGCCACATAGGAATTCTGGCCAGGATTAAGGAAATCTAACAGAAGGAGAGAGGGCTGAAATATGGTTGTTTATCTAAAAATCTCACTCTTAAAAAAAAATTGGGAACTAATTAAGATCAAGCTTAACCACAGCGCACCTAAACGGGGCTTTATAGAGCACCTATCATTTATCTGCAAATTGCCAGTTTTCAATCTCTGACCTCCATATTTTCACTCTTTCTAAAAGCCAAAGCTTCTTTTAGAGACTACGGTATCATTAGATTAAAGCTCCCCTTCCATCCCATGAAGCTGATATGATGATTCCAATGTACTTTGTACTCAACTTTTAAAAATGTTTATATGGCTAGACGCAGTTATATGGGGAAATTCGATTTCTATCAGAAACCACACTTTGTGTTAGAAAATTAAGTAAATCCGGTGTGAGAAATCGGAGCTACGATATGTACCATGTAGAAGAATCACACATATATTTAAATCTGTTCTGCTCCTTCAGCCAATAAAATTGTAAAATGCTATTTTGCACTCATGGTTACAGTCAGATGCGGGGTGAAGGGCTTTCTGGAAAACGGTGTATAAAATTACTTATTTGGAGTGTTTAATTTTAATATTGCAAACAGTGCGCTGCTTTTTAGAGTTTGTACCTACATGAAGCTGGCTTAAAGAATAAGAATTTGAAAACAGGCCTGCTTCCGCTAGACAGGCGTTATTGCAGTGCATATCTGTATCGAATGAATTTAATTGTACATAGACATCTTCAATGATTGTTAACTCACCGGCATTATTACATTATCCGGAATTAAGGATGGCTGAATAATCTTTACTATCACAAACAGGCTTGTAAATCATGGTTTTAGAATTTTTTATTTTTCACAGTGGAGACTTGCTTGCGCTTCTGGTATAATTCCTAATTTTCTTAGAGTTGCATCACGAGTTGAAGTAACCAAGCAGGGACATAGTTCAGAGAGTGGAATCCTTTCTGCTATAAAATACGGCGGAATAAAGTGCTTGGATGTTACATTTTCAGCTTATTATTTACTATTTACAAATCTTAATTTCCTTGTGTTGAATTTTATTTATTTAGTTATTTATTTTTGGCTGTGTTGGGTCTTCGTTGCTGCATGCGGGCTTTCTCTAGTTGTGGCGAGCGGCAGCTACTCTTCGTTGCAGTGAGCGGGCTTCTCATTGCGGTGGCTTCTCTCGTTGCGGAGCACGGGTTTTAGGTGCCTGGGCTTCTGTAGTTGTGGCACATGGGCTCAGTAGTTGTGGCTCGCGGGCTCTGGAGCGCAGGCTCAGTAGTTGTGGCGCAAGGGCCCAGTTGCTCTGTGGCATGTGGCCTCTTCCTGGACCAGGGCTCGAACCCGTGTCCCCTGCATCGACAGGCGGATTCCCAACCACTGCGCCACCAGGGAAGCCCTGGGTTGAATTTTAAAAGTTTTATCTTATATTTTCATAGGGATTGTCATTTCTATCTTTCCCCCCCCTTTTTTGGAGTGATTGATGAAACACTACTGAAATGTTTAGCAAGAATGTGGTGAACACTCGTCAGGGTGAAAGATAATGGCCTCATTGTGGTCCTGATGGCCACAGCGGTTTGACTTGTGTCCTCCCCTTTCTTATGGATTCAAGGAGAGTTGTTCATTTTTCAGTCTGTTCAGGTTTTTACTCGTTAGGAGGGAGGGGCACCTTCTTTACATGCAGAGCTCTTGAGTGTAATTGATGCACAAAAGTAGCTGTGCGTGAGTCAGGCATATGATTTGATGAGTTTGGACATATGTACGGTAAGTCCCCTATATAGGAACCTTCAAGTTGCGAACTTTCAAACATGCGAACGTGCGCTCAGGCGTGAGTGCAATTGCAGCTCGCCCTCCATCCCCTATTGCTGACAATCCTTCAGCTCTACTATCTCCCACCTCCTCTCCCTCCTCCAGTCAGTAACTCTTCTTGCTTGTTCACTGGATGCCAGCCCCTGGATGCCAGCTGTTGTACTGTACTACTGTACTTTTCAAGGGACTGTGATGTAAGATTAAAAATGTTTTCTTTATTTTTGTGTGTTTGTTTTTATGTACAGTGTATTATTTGTGTGAAAAGTATTATAAACCTATTAGAGTACAGTACTCTGTAGCCAATTGTGTTAGTTGGGTACCGAGGCTAACTTTGTTGGACTTACGAACAAATGGGACCTCCACATGTGCTCTCGGGACAGAACTTGTTCGTAGGTAGGAGACGTACTGCATATACCCATGATACTATCACGACCATCAAGGTATTAAACATGTCCATCACCTCCAAAAGTCTCCTCTTGTCTCTTTTATTTGGTTTGGTTTTGTTTTGTGTTAGCATGAGATCTACCCCCTTAAAATTATTTTAAGTACACAGCATCGTATTGTTAACCATAGAACCTACGTGATACAGCAGCTTTCTAGAATTTATTCCTCTTGTATAACTGAGACTTTATGCCCATTGGCCAATAAGTCACCATTTCCCCCCCCAACCTCCATCTATGAGCTTGTCTATTTTAGATACATCATATAAATGGGATTATGCAGCATTCGTCCTTCTGTTTCTGGCTCATTTCACTTAGAATAATGTCCTCCAGGTCCATCCCATGCTGTTACATATGGCAGGACTTCCTTCTTTTTAAATACTGAATCATATTCCATTGTATGTAGGTATCATGTTTTCTTTACACATTCATCTGTTGATGGACATTTGGGCTGTTTCCATGTCCTGACTACTGTGAATAATTCTGCAATGAAAATAGGTGTAGAATATCTCTTTGAGATCCCTTCAGTTCTTTTGAATATATACCCAGAAGTGGAATTGCTGGGTCATACAGTAACTCTGTTTTTAATTTTTTTGAGGAACCTCCGCACTGTTTTCTCTAGTGGATACACCATTTGACACTGCCACCAACAGAGCACAAGGGTCACGATATCTCCACCTCCTCCCCAACACTTGGTATCTTTGTTTTTTTGGTAATAACCAGCCTAACAGATGCGAGGTGATATCTCATCTTGGTTTCGATTTGCTTTATCCCTAGTGTTTAGTGATGCTGAGAACCTTTTCATAGACCTGGTGGCCATTTGTATATCGTCTTTGGAGAAACGTTTATTCAGGTCCTTTGCCCGTTTTATAATTGTCTTTTTTGTGTGTGTGTGGTACACGGGCCTCTCACTGCTGTGGCCTCTCCCGCTGCGGAGCACAGGCTCCGGACGCGCAGGCTCAGCGGCCATGGCTCACGGGCCCAGCCGCTCTGCGGCATGTGGGATCTTCCCGGACCGGGGCACGAACCCGTGTCCCCTGCATCGGCAGGCGGACTCTCAACCACTGCGCCACCAGGGAAGCCCCTATAATTGTCATTTTTAATTGTGTATTTATTTATTTTTTCTGTTATTGAGTTGTAGGAGTTCCTTAGAAGCTGTTTTACCAGTTTAAACTTGAAGGCTGTAAGCTGGATTCAGCTGGTGGGCCCCAGTGTAAATTATGAAATATAACACATCTGTAAATGTTGGTATGTCAAAAAGTCTATAGGCACACAAATATGGGAGACATTAGCTCTGCCTGTGTGTGTATATCCACAAGGAGACAGGAAAGGTTACGTAGTGAAGATGCTCTTGGGAGTAAGTCTTGTAGGATGGCCCACAGTTTGCAGAGAAAGGACGATCTCGTGCTTCTGGAGGCCCAGTCACCCTCTAAGAAGGCTGGAGATGTTTCCATTGCCGTGCCCTTATCAGTTCACTTCAGAACAATCGAAAGAAGGAAAAGACTTGTCAGGAATGATTTGCAGAAGTGTTGGAGAAGAGCCTTAGTACAAATGTTAACCTGGAGAAAACAATCAAACACATGCATTTCAAGGGTGAAAAGAGGCACATCTTTTCCTGATGTTTCCCCCTCTCCTCTTAATGAAGGTGAATTATTTAACGGTCGATAATTCTCCAGTTTCCAATTTAATGAGACTTTAGCAGCCCTACGTTTGGCACGTTCTTTTCTATTAAGCTTTTCTCAACTAAACCCCAGAGATAAAAGGTGTTTTACTTCAAAGAAATCTGATGTTTCTTTCGTCTAGTAAATTCAACTGGCATGAATTCAAGCACGCCATATCAGACCTCAGTGAAATCCACGTGAGCTGTTTCCCTGTTTGTTCTCAAAGTCCTCAGGAACAGTTCTCTTCTGGGCTATAATTGGCCTTTGTGAATGACATCAGTAACATTTGAGTGTGTAGATAAACACATTTGTAGAAGTCTGCGGATTGAGGGCCCGACTATTAAGGCAGATCTGGAAAATATAAGAGAATAGCTTAGAGAATTAACAAAATATTGGATAATACGATAGGATTAAAAAAACCAGAAAGTCAAATTTATCTGGATTGGTAACCGTGAAAAGTCTAGTCGCAGTCACTGGATTGAAAGGTCGCTGTATGCTTTGGGGGTTCTGTTTCCAGGGTCCCCCGAGTGCTGCCTACAGCAGACACAGCTGGGGGTGGAGGACAGGAGACAGACGGGAGGCAGGGACCACCTTTGTCACTGACCACTGGCGTCCCACTCATGCCAACAGAGGGGGAACCCCACAGGCTTGAACTATTTGTGCTGGGAGATGTGATGGAACTTCCTTTCCCTCATCTTTGCTGGAATAGGACGTGCGTCCCGTATCTTTATGACCTGGGGTCGAAGTTTGGTTTGAAATTAGATGATGGAGTTGCTCTCTGCCCCCGCTGCCCCGATCCCTTGTTCAGAGTCAGAACACAAGCACG